>NC_141605.1:57767120-57999050 GCF_047967505.1 Dipteris shenzhenensis | reverse complement strand
GGAGTAGGTGACAAAGTTTTCTTTTGCAAATGGGTCTGCATTTCTTTTGAAAAATGTGAGACATGTGCCTAACCTGACCAAAAGTCTCATTTCAGTGGGTCAGCTAGATGATGCTTGTTTTCAAACCACTTTTGCCTTTCAGAGTTGGAAAATTCAAAAGGGCTCTATGGTTTTGTCCAAGGGTGCTTCATTCCATGATTACCAAAGAGAGTCCAAGGAGGGCAAAGAAAAAGTGAAGATCGAGGAGATCAATGCAGTCACGCTGATAATAGTGACAATGACATTCTCTTCATGTTTAGTCTACCTGCAGGGTTAATTACCACTTCAAATAATGCATCTTTCCAGGATTGGATTTTGGATTCTGGTGCTTCATTCCATGTTACTCCCCATAGGGAATGGCTCTCCACTTATGACAATGGAAAGACAGATTGTGTCCATCTTGGAAATAACTATGCATGTGACATAGTGGGAGCAGGTGACATAAAGTTTTCTTTTGTAAATGGGTCTGCATTTGTTTTGAAAAATGTGAGATGTGCCTAACTTGACCAAAAGTCTCATTTTAGTGGGTTAGCTAGATGATGTGGGTTTTCAAACCACTTTTGGCTTTTAGAGTTGTAAAATTCAGAAGGGCTTTATTTGACTTTGCGTTGTCCTCACCTCACCACTCCTTATGCATATGTGACCTCCCCCTCCCCCTCCCCCTCATCACCAAATGTTTGAGTGCTCACTTAGCACGGGGAAGACAAGGCAACATGAAGCTTAGCGTTGTCGATTGGTAGTGTTGTGGACCTCCAACCTCCCATTGGTAGCTTCTGGATCACTTACAAAATGAACCCTTGCCATAGTTCAGCAACAATTGGGGTTGAGAGTAGTTACCCAAAAGCATGCTCCACAACCTACCGTCTGTATATTATTGTTCTGATTTTATTAAACTCTATTAGCTTCACACAATTGATATAACACCCTTCAAATAAATACACCATGCCTACAACCAGTAAGAAACCAAGAGACATTGCACTTCGTCGAATTTCTCTGTTGATTATGTCTTACAGTATATGCATGTTGTTAATAAGTTGAAAGTTCACTACACAAGCAGTACTTTTATGGGGCTAACAGTTTTAATAAAAGGCTGATCATGGTATACACTATGGAAGGTTTGAGACTCTAATTTGCATATATTTGGGTGTGAGGCATATGCACACTTGTGCCAAAAGTGCTTTGGAAGAAGCTAGAACCTAACTCTAGGAAATGCATCTTTCCATGTGGTGAAAGTGGAGAGATGGGCTATTGTCTCTAGGATCCAGAAGCAAAGAAAATCATACAAAGCCATGATGTGCTGTTCAATGAGAAGAAGATGCATAAGATACCCATGAGGGATGTGGAAATGAGCAAAATCACTTTCCAGGATGTGAATCCACTTGCATATGTTGATAGACAGCAAGCTCTCCATGCAGCAAATGTGCAAGAAATGGTGCCAGCAGTACTTCCACAAGTACACAATCAAGGGCAAATGATATATCATCTATTGGTGGAAATGATGAGCCAAATGTGGCTGATATGCAGGCAAAATAGCAAGCCTTGTTGGCACAGACGGACAATTTGTATATTGTGGCAAGGGTTGACAATGCAAGTGAAACAAATGTGGGTCCAAATCAGGAGTTGTTTGAGTGAATGGTGCTTAGCAAAGGAAGAATTGAGGTGGTGGCCATCATATCCAAAGTCAGTCAAGCTAGTGGGTGAGCGGAGGGGGGACAACGCTCAAGATACATATCCAAGAGGCAGAGCTGAGGTTGCTACATCATGGGGTCAAACTGCAATGAGTCTCAAACCTTCCATAGCATATACCATGATCAGCCTTTTACTAAAACTGTTAGCCCCATAGAAGAACTGCTTGCGTAGTGAACTTTCAACTTATTAACAACATGCATATACTGTAAGACATAATCAACAAAGAAATCCAACGAATGTGTGAAGCTAAAAGAGTTTAATAAAATCAGAATGATAATATACAGACGGTAGGTTGTGGAGCATGCTTCTAGGTAACTACTCTCAACCCCCAAGGGTTCATTCTGTAACTGATCCACAAGCTACCAATGGGAGGTTGGAGGTGCACAACACTACCAATCCACAACGCTAAGCTTCATGTTGCCTTGTCTTCCCCATGCTAAGTGAGCACTCAGACATTTGGTGCAATGAGGGGGAGGGGGAGGTCACATATGCATAAGGAGTGATGAGGTGAGGACAACGCAAAGTGAAATAACAGGACCTAGTTTATGTCCATCTACAGCAAGGCAGTAAACCCTGCTCAAGGCACGTGAAGGATCCTCCTCTTGAGGTGTTAGAAGGATCTATCCCACGTCTTGCTTCGTAATTTGCTTCAGCTACTAGGGTGGGTTCTGTGAGCTGGTGGACAAAGGCTTTGGATGCTCTGTGATCCCTCCCAATGCTGCTTAATGCAAGGCGGGAAGGCTCCACATTCAATGCACATATCTGTCAAGTGCACATCATGGGGATCAAGGTCGTGGGCTGTAAACTCGTTCCATGTTCTTTCCAAACCGTTACCCCATACCTAATTCTTTGGAGATCCCTTGCATGCTTGATTGTTTCACTATTCCAATTCACCATGATCTCCCTCGACTTGTTACATCTCGTCTCTCTTGGGGCCAAGGGGTAAATCATAATAATTCCCTATTACTGCCAGGTCCTAAAATATGTATCTTCCCAACAACGGTCAAGTATCACTTCTCTCCTGCCCACCAAAGCACTGGGCCTGGTTAATGGGTGTCTCCTCAATGGCCATGCCTATCATAACCTATCCTTTGGTTATCATATCCTTTATGGGTTTCTCCTTTTCAAGTATAAATTCTACCAAGTTTAATAGGCATTAGCTTTCATTAAAAATAATTCGTAGGGGTACTTCTTTGTCTCGATCGAATATTATTATTCTATCCCAATGATTTGCTTAATCCCGATGGCATCCTACCATTGTAGCCCGTTCATTTCTAGTACATATTAGGTCAAAGTCATTCCCCTAATTCCATTATCATGCCCCTGGTCATGGAATAGTCTACGCCATATGCTAAGTTTATAACTCCCGGTGGGGCCTAATTATTTCTAGGTAAGGGTTAGGTATAATCTCTCTTATCCTTTTTCCTAACCACATGGGCCAAGGGGCTATCCCTTGGGTTGCCAAATTTTGGGGGTGCTCCAATTCATGGTCTGCACATTATTAAAACAATTATTTCAAGGGGTCTCTTCCATGATGTCTAATTAAGGGTTCTCGTTACCACTCATATAGGTTTGTCATACACTCCTTCCTATAGATCAATGTCTCATACAAGGGGAAGGTAGGTGTGTGTGTGTGTGTTCTCGGTTTGTTCAGCCCTAAACATTTCAGAACTACACCTTTCTAGCCATTAATATGAAGCAAGCACAAGCATACAGAATCGGATAAGATTCAAAAAGGTGAAGAATAATCCAAATACAACATTCAACAAAGAACAATCTTCAACATTGGAACTAATAGCAAAAGTACTTCCTTTCCCTTCAGGATCATGGTGGAGAATGGTGTCCAAGATCTGCTTAGAACTTGGCAAGAAGGCATATGCAGGTTGAATGTTGTCAGACAGCAGTCTAACTGCCATCATTCAAGATACAACTTCCAAGAAGGTGCAAAAGGGCAGTTATAACTGACTTCCTAATCCTTGGTAAATGCCACCACTACTCATTTATGACTCTTGACCTTCCTGTTGAGATATCAAGCTCTATCCCCGACATATCTCCTGGATGACTATCATTTATGTCACCGCCTATGTTAGTTGTACTCGTGGTGTAGTTAGACTACCACGTATGTTTTTGGTTTGGGTTCACATATGGACCACGTATTCTAGGTTTTGACATATAGGGTATTTCCCTCTTCTATTGTATTGTTGTTGTGTGCAAAAGTGAAGAAAGGCTTCACCCTCCAACCTTGTGTCCTCTCTCTTTTGTGTGTTGTGAAGAAAGCTGAACTTTTGAGTCTCCTATCTCTCTCCCTTATTCTTTACATGGTATCAGAGCCTTGTTCGTGGTAAGGAGCTCAAGAAAGCTAGCCAAGTTTGTGGTGTCCTGGTAAGAGTACCAGTGTAGCTTTCCTATTTCGAGTTTGGGAGCAAATCTCTACAGGTAGCACAGCCAGAAGTGCAGGAGTGCACTGCTTCAGATTGAGAGGCCCTTCGCGGTGCGGCGAGAGCGCAGTATATGCTGCGGGTAAGGGCGAAGCCCTTGGTTACTTTATTTTTTTGATTTGAGGCCGTTTCGGGGCCCGTTTTGAAGGCGGAAGTTCTTCGCAGGCACTCAGAAAAAGGCCCTGTTTTTGCTGTGCGACCACCGCGCGGCTAGTCGGTGGAAAGGTGCCATAGAAATTGCATCGTATGCCTATGTGCAGAGATATTGGGAGTTGCAGATTCATGCCTGTTGCCTGTTGATGCAAAATCGTCACGAGGAAGTGACTGTGTGGTGAAATACCACTTTCGTCAATGTTGCAGATCTGCCCCTGTGAGGCTCTTTGCAAAAGTTTTGCTATTTGCCCTTCTGAGGCATTTGCTGTGTTTACAGGTTGCTGTTGCAATTCGTGATTTGTAAAATGTCTGAGAATCTGTCTACCATTGTCAGTGAGAAGCTTGACAAGAACAACTTCCAAGCATGGAAGTTCAGGATGACAAACTTCTTTATGGGAAAGGGAGTTTGGGATTACATCAGTGGTGAAACTGCAGAACCAGTTTTGGGTGCTGCTCCCACTCCTGCTGAATTGAAGGCCTTTAAAGAATGGCATGAAAAAGCCAGAAAATGCCTGTATTGGCTGTCCGTTAGCATTTCAGATTCTATGATTGTGCATATACAGGATCTAGAAACGCCTAAGGAGGCATGGGATACATTGGTGAAGCTGTATAGCACAAATACCAAAGCACGAAAGATGCAGCTAAAGCAGGAGTTGCACAATGTGCAAAGGAAAAATATGAATATAAATGAGTATTCCTTGAAGGTGAAAGGCCTTGCAGATTCTCTTGCCTCCATTGGAGCACCTGTTGATGATGAGGACTTAGTGTCCGTGACCTTGAATGGTCTTGGGAAAGATTATGCACAATTTCGGACATCCATTGGAGTCCGTGAAACATTTCCTGATTTTCACGAACTTATTGCTCTCTTGCTGAGTGAAGAGCAAAGGAATGGTGGTTCAGCCACCTCAACTTCTCAAGAGACTGCTTTCTACTCGTATACAGGTAGAGGCAGGGGTAGAGGAAGAGGCCGTTCTGGTGGCCGTGCAGGAAATCAGAACCAACAGCAACAACAGGAAAACCAGTCCTATGGAGGAGGACGTGGTAGTTCTAGAGGCAGGGGGAGCCAAAGAGGCCGTGGTTCATGGCAAAGGAACCAGCAAGTAAATAGCAGCACAGAATGCTATTATTGTGGAAAGCCTGGACACAAGGAGAATACATGCTATAAAAAACAGAATGACATCAAAAGTGGAAAGTTGCAGCAAAGCAACTATGCATCATCAAGTGGGCATGGTGACGACAGAAATGAGCACCTTTTTGTGATGCAGCATATGGTTAACTCCATGTCAGGAGATGCTGCAGCTTGCAATGATGTTTGGTATGTTGATTCAGGTGCCTCTAACCACATGACCAGTCATGGTGAGTGGTTTCATGATGTCAGAAATTTGGATAAGCCAGGTTATGTTGAAACAGGTGATGATACTGCGCACCCAATTACGCAGGTTGGTAAAGTGCCATTGGCTATGCAGGATGGCAAAACAAAGTACTTGGCAGATGTACTTCATGTTCCAAAAATCACTAAGAACCTGGTTTCAGTTGGCCAGATGGTTGAGCAAGGTCTGCAGGTTAGATTTAACCCTGATGGATGCTTCGTTGAGGACTTGAAAAATAAGTGCCGCTTGGTTGCGAAAGGCAACAAAAATGGCAGAATGTTCACCTTGGATGTTGATATGCCTGAGGTGAAAGCTGCTATGTTTGCGCATGGGAGAGGTGTCATTGCAGATATTGAGATATGGCACAAGCGCATTGGGCACGTGAATATACAAAGGCTGAAATCTATGCAAACGAAAAACATTGTTGCAGGTTTGCCTAAATTCAGAGTTGAGGGAATGCAAAAGGTATGTGAAGCATGCCAAATGGGTAAGCAGGCCAGACATGCATTTCCCAAAAATGCTAAGGTGAGCAGAAGACCTTTGGAAGTGATCCATTCAGATGTTTGGACAACCAAAGCTGCTTCTATTGGTGGATGCCATTATTATGTGACGTTTATTGATGACTACACTAGGAAGGTGTGGATTTATTTTATGAAGCACAAAAGTGAAGTGTTCAGCCATTTCAAGGCTTTTAAGGCCATGGTTGAAAAAGAGAAAGGTGTGCATATTAAAGTGCTAAGATCTGATGGAGGGGGAGAGTACTTTTCAGAAGAATTTTGTGAATATCTGAAAGAACAGGGAATTCAAAGGAAGTACTCATGCAGGTCTACCCCTCAGCAGAATGGGGTTGCAGAAAGGAAGAACAGGCATATTGCAGAAGTAGGACGGGCGATCCTAAATGAGAAAAACATGCCTGATTATTTTTGGGCTGAAGCAGTAGCAACTGCTGTTTATATTATGAACAGAACCCCCACTGCAGCTGTCCATGGCATGACGCCTGAAGAAATGTATACAGGCCAAAAACCAGATATTTCTCACTTGAAGGTATTTGGTTGCATAGCTTATGTTCATGTTCCTGATGAGAAGAGAACAAAGCTGGATCCAAAGGCAGAAAAATGCATCTTTATTGGATATGCTCAGCACCAGAAAGGGTATCGCTGTTATAACCCTTCCACCCGCAAAATGCAAGTGAGCAGAGATGTTGTTTTTGATGAAATGAGCAGCTGGTATGCACCAACTGTTATGGTAGGAGATGCAGATGCAGGAAATGGGAATGCTGCAATAAATGCAGAGCAGCAATCTCAAGCCTTGAGTGGACCCAGAGAGTCCTCTACTAGTGGATCTAATGCATGGACAGGGAGATTGAGATCTAGTGAATCGTCACATGGCAGTCCTGATAGTGTTGTGCAGGTATCACATAAGGGAAAAGAAAAAGTGGACCATGCTCCAGTGTTTGATGTGTCTGCTGGTAGCTCTCATGTTGATGGAGAGTCAAGTGGCTCTGAAATGAGCCTTGATGAGGAACTTGGGATTCCTTCTGTTGTTACACCTGGTGCAAGGAAAAGCAGGCATGATTTAAAGACTCCTGCAACTGATCCAGTTGTACGGAGGTCCACTCGTATTAAGTATCCAGTTGACAGGCTGAGATATGATGGGTATACAGCACATCACTATGCTTATATGGTCAAGGTTCTAGAGGAGCCAGAGCCCACATGTTTTGAGGATGCAGCAGGGCATAAAAATTGGGAAGCAGCTATGGATGAAGAGATGGCTGCCTTGGATGCAAACCACACTTGGGATTTGATGCCGTTGCCTCATGATAAGAAGGCTATTGGCTGCAAGTGGGTTTACAAAGTAAAGCACAATGCTGATGGGTCTGTTAGCAGGTACAAGGCAAGATTGGTTGCCAAAGGTTTTGCACAGACATATGGAATTGACTATGAGGAAACTTTCAGCCCAGTTGCAAGGATGGCAACCGTGAGAGCAGTAATTGCTATGGCTGCTGCAAAGGGATGGTCTTTGCATCAGATGGATGTGAAAAATGCCTTCTTGCATGGTGACTTGCAGGAAGAGGTTTATATGATGCAGCCAGAAGGTTATGAGGATAAAGCACACCCCGATTTTGTATGCAGGTTGCGCAAAGCCTTGTATGGCTTAAAACAGGCGCCGAGGGCATGGTCAGACAAGATAGGGCAATATCTTGTCACTATTGGATTTCAGATTTCCAATTCAGATTTTTCACTTTATGTGAAAAGGACAAACAGAGGGATTGTGCTTATAGTCATCTATGTTGATGACTTGATTATTACAGGTGATAGTGATGCAGACATTAATGAAGTGAAGCTGCTGTTGAAGCAGAAATTTGAGATGAAGGATTTGGGAGAGCTGCGTTACTTCTTGGGCATTGAGGTTATTAGATCCCCGAGTGGGATATGGCTGTTGCAAAGGCAATACGGTTTGGACATGCTGTCCAAATATGGGATGACAGGCTGTAAGCCTATCTCTGTTCCATTGGAGCAGAATGTGAAGCTCAATGCAGAGTCAGGTGAGCTTCTTGAAGATATTACTATGTACAGGCGCATAGTAGGTAGCTTGATTTACATGACTATAACCCGACCAGACTTGAGCTATGCTGTGGGGCTGGTGAGTCAGTTTATGCAGGCACCGAGGAAGCCACATTTGGATGCGGCTAGGCGCATACTGCGGTATGTGAAGTCCACATTGCATTATGGACTGTTTTATGAAGCTGGGTGTGCATTACAGGTACATGGATACACAGATGCTGACTGGGCTGGTAGTGTCTCAGACAGGAGATCTACTAGTGGTTTTATGTTTTCCCTTGGGAGTGGTGCCATCAGTTGGAGCAGCAAGAAGCAGCCAACAGTTGCCTTGTCGAGCACAGAGGCTGAGTACAGGGGTGCAGCAATGGCTGCATGTGAGGTAGCTTGGTTACGGAAGCTACTTGCAGATATGGGACAGTCAGTTCATGCAGCAGTTGTCATTCATTGTGACAACATTAGCAGCATCATGCTTGCTAATAACCCAGTTTATCATGCTAGAACGAAGCACATTGAGGTGCATTATCACTTTGTGAGAGAGAAGGTTCTAGCTGGTGAGATTGATCTTGTCTATGTCAGCACTGAGGAGCAGGTGGCTGATATCTTTACGAAGGCATTGGGTACCGAGAAGCTTCGCAGATTTAGGAGCTTGCTTGGTGTACGTGAGATGGATTTGAGCTTGAGGGGGAGTGTTGAGATATCAAGCTCTATCCCCGACATATCTCCTGGATGACTATCATTTATGTCACCGCCTATGTTAGTTGTACTCGTGGTGTAGTTAGACTACCACGTATGTTTTTGGTTTGGGTTCACATATGGACCACGTATTCTAGGTTTTGACATATAGGGTATTTCCCTCTTCTATTGTATTGTTGTTGTGTGCAAAAGTGAAGAAAGGCTTCACCCTCCAACCTTGTGTCCTCTCTCTTTTGTGTGTTGTGAAGAAAGCTGAACTTTTGAGTCTCCTATCTCTCTCCCTTATTCTTTACACTTCCCACTCCACCTATGACCATACTTAGCCTATGACTTAGCCTAGGTGCCTAAATACCCCTCAACACCTGGCACTCCTTGTGGATAGTCCTTTTTGGAGCAAAAAGACGAAAACATGAACTCTTTCTAACCTCCATGGTGTAGGTTCTACTAATTACAATTGTACCATTTCATGGATACATGCTAGGGCTAAAAACCCATGAAATATAATGTCATCCATGCTGGTTCATATAAATGAATAAATAGAACCATGCATGAATCAGCATGTTCACATTCCACTGGCATGGAATGGATACATCGCTCTAATCAAGCAAAAAACAATATGTCGATGAAGCTCCAACATCTGCAACATAAGTCGATGTAAAGTCCTCAAAGGCATCCTTCATTTTCCTTTGAAAAATCTACATTTGGCATTGATTAAACATCCCAAATTTTGAATTCTAAATCAGCCTTAGTCCCTTGGCTAAGTTTTGATTTCTGTCTAGAATCTACCATAGTCAGGCTGTCAAAACTAGTCGGATTGTCATCAGACTGCTTGTCCATGTTATGCCAACAGTATAATCATCATTTGCTTAATAAAATATCACAAAAAATCTCTTAATACTTTTAGAACTTCCTTTTAGTGATATCATATTGAAAATCCATCTTTCGGACTGTTTCCAACCTTTAGAATGCATCCGACTTCTATTAGACTACCTAGAACTATTGGACTGCTTCCTAATTTCTTGCTAATTTTTTGCTTTTTGTTCCGAGCAGTTTCGACTCCATTTTGGGCTCTTTTGGCTCTGGGTTAAGCTTCTCCTTTTACTCTCATCTTTATCCTTTGCATGCTATCTTCGTCAACTTAAACACTAGCATAAACATCATCAT
Organism: Dipteris shenzhenensis; assembly: GCF_047967505.1. NCBI lineage: Eukaryota > Viridiplantae > Streptophyta > Polypodiopsida > Gleicheniales > Dipteridaceae > Dipteris > Dipteris shenzhenensis. The sequence goes on along the minus strand of NC_141605.1, from coordinate 57,988,943 downwards.
CATCTTTGTTTGTATTTGTTTCTGAATTTTTAGTTTGTGTTTTTCCACTCAAGTCCCCCCAAACAACTAGATCTTTGCCAAAAATGGGATCTGACTATAAACCAAATTTGATTGCATAATGTAATCATTTTCATCAAAGTATTCATATTCAAAATTAGTAAAAGCATCCAAAAATATTTTGGACATATCATCCTTCAAATCTGAGTTTCCTATTTATGAAACCACCTCCTTGAGTGATTCTTCTAGAACATTGTCCGCATCATTTTCTTTGCCCAATAAGTGAGTTGTATTCATTTGCATTTTACCATTTGAAATCTGAGTCTATCAACACTATTGGTTGCATTTCATTTGACTCAAATGGACCCTTTAAGCCCTCAACACTTTCTAGAAGTTGATCAATAATCTGATTATGCTCAAAAGAAAGAAGAAACTTCATAATCTCATTATCCTTACGATCAAACAATTAGTCTTTATGCTTATTTGGATCTGACTTCTTTTCTTTTCTCACCTCTTCTTCATCATTCTGAATCTAGACCATCTCTCTAGCGCTTTCATCAATGCTTGTATCATCAACATTGAAGATAGATGCTTCATTGCATGTGGACGAACTCCTTGACTGCCTAGAACTGATGTCAGACAATCTGCACTCATCATCGGGATAAATTGATTGTCCGGAATGGCATCCTCGTCATCAATGAATGACAAAAATTGATGAATCACAACATTCTGTTCACACATATACTTGGATCCATTGGTCCATACAAAAGAGAAAAAACACTTGAGCTCTCTACATACTGCTCAACATCTTCATCATCAGCATCTCGATGAAATTTGCAAACTTTATAGTATCATATGGTGAATACATATCAGAAACAATATTCACTCCATTACTTTTACATACTTTAGAATCATTCACTTGAATCAGATCAGAGATGTACCCCAAACCTTGCTTGTTGTATGGATTCCTGTAGTCAGGTTCATTAAAGATTGCATTTGGGTGGATTTTCTCTTGCTTCCACATGACATCAATGGCAAAAGATGGTGTAAATACAAAGCATGCACACTCATCATATGACTCTTCATCATCTTCCTTTAGACAATAATCATTTTTCGAATCTTTGTCATCATCTGAGAACTGATTTTCTTGTTGCTCCATTTGTCTATGGAAAAATCTAGAACTGATTGGCATTGCATAGTCCTCATACACACCTTCCTTGCTTTTAAACTAATTAAAATGGGTACTTGGCTGCTCGAAATCACTATCCGACTGTTTTAGTTTGTTGTCCGACTGTTGAAGCTTACTGTCCAAACTGTTACTGGACTATTGTCCAATTGTTTGTACTGGATGATGTCCAATCGGATCTGTTATTTGCTGATTATGGAAAAAATTAACTGAATAATCATTGCAAATCTTACTACCATCTTTAGAATCTACATCAAAATTGTAGTTGGAATCAGAATCATTGTCCTCTTCATGTCCATATTTAGACTGTAAAATACAACAAATTCTTTGTTGGAGCTCTAGGATGTCGGAAAGATAGTGATTAGACCTCCAATCACCTCGATGGAATTTAGTATGCCAAGCTTTTGCATTATCAAGCAAAGTGGAATAATCCAAAAGTTTATCCAACAGCTTGCGAACCTTCCGATCACACTTTGATTCACATAAAGCCGGAAAGATTTCATAGAACTTGTCATCCAAAAGTGGAGAACAATCTTTCCTCCGGAGACCAGGTAGCTTGCAATGCTTGCAAAGCTTGCACAAATGCAGATAGCAATCCTTTTCCATATGATCAGCATTTCCAGACAATAAACAATGCATCCTTCGACACTTCTTTTGCTTTGATTTTGCCATGATGATAATAAAATAGTGAAACTTTTAGTTGAGCTACATCAAAAAATAAAGAGATGCTTGGGCTTTAGAATTTGACATTCAAAACTGTGTTGACTATCTCTGACAACTGCAGGCCAAATCGGACCTGAATACAAGTCGGACCTCAGTCCGAGAAGCAAATCTTTTCCATTTCAGAATCCGAAAACATATCCAAAAAGCTTATACAATGTAGAAACATGCTATCAAGTCGGATTTCAAAGAACACATTAGAACTAGAGAACAATGGTCGGACTTCTGTGGGGGACTGCAGTAGGTCGGGACTGTCAAAACAGGACCTGTGGGTTATGAAGCAGCATCGTGCAAGAGAACAAGCCCCAAGTCCATCAAATCTCCTTCTCTTGCGCTCCCAGAACCGGGCTGAATGCTAGCTCCGTTTTGGTAAGTTGGAAATAAGGGAGATGCTTTGTTTCCTTTTTGTTTGATCATGCCTCCACTTCACGAATCCGGATTGCCAATTTTTTTGTTTTGGACATAGGCGCTTCAAATAAGCAAAAGCTCTTGCACTGGTGTTAGTGTTGTCTTTCTGCTTCTGTGGGCACACGGACACAATAAAGATCGAGAAGGAAATTTGGATACTGGAGCTATAAGCCTTTCTTTGCTGCTACTACATTCGAGTGAATCCGCTTGTATTCGATCGGTTGACTTTTTTCACTCGCTTGGCGCTACATTTTTTGAGTTCCCTATGCTCTCCGTTCGACCATTTCTTGATTTGTGTTGGATCTCTGGTCTTTTCGATTTCTTGGCATGCTTGTATAACGCTAAGGCATTGACGCAGGAATGTACATAGGCACGTCATGAAAGATACTTAAATCACATTGTGGCTCGGACAAAATTGTGTTGCAACAAGAGAAACTACAAACATGAAAATAGCATAACCATTCGTTTTCTTTAACGTGTGTTTGCATATTCTTACGCCTCTGTTCCAGAGCTTTGATTTCCTACATTTCCTTTGCAGATCTTCCTTCCGGTGGACAAGAGTGAAGGGCCAGGCAGCCAAGCTTGCAAACATGACGATCAACCTCCGTTACAACAATAAGTAGGCTATGGCAGACCAAGGACGGCGGACTCCTCTTCAACACAACAATTGCTGGTTCTGTAGTTGGAGTATGACTGGCCTATCGTGCTTCAAAATCAGCAAGGATGAAGATGTTTCAAAAGATATACGCTCCCTTTTTTTGGAACAAGACTTATCTGCTACAGCATTTTGTTTGAAAAAGATGAACCTGTATCTTTTCTATAGCAAATCTGTGCGACACCTACTTGGGCGCCGCGTGTGGCAATTTTTGCAAGCTCCACTAGCTTCCTTGCTTTGTAGTAGCTAGCTCTTTGGGCTCTCTTGGCTCTTCACAGTTCCCTCGTGCGCTGCTCCTTTGCAGCTCCACTGCTTCATGAGCTCCACAAACTGTTCTTTGCTTAACTCGAGATGCTGCTCTCTTCTCGTGAAGGCCTTCTTTGATGAACAGGACTGACTATTCTTCATCTTGCCGCTGTTGGCTATTGGTGCTGTATCTTTTTGGCTCTTGGATTCGCAGCCTTGCAGCCTGTTGTTTGGTACTTCTATCGAACTTTGCCTCCCTCACAAGGTCATTGAGATGGCTTTTACAAGATAACACCTCACTCTATGAGCTTTCTCTCTTCATAATCATCCACCGGCTCCCATATCTTGTCCTTTAGCAACTCGAAGGTCCTTTGCAAACTCTCCAAGTCCTCTGGTTGCTTCTTTAGGCATCGTGCCTTTTCTTGCTAGAAATAACGAACACATGCTCCTCATACCAAAACTTTGTGAAGGTAAGCACCATTGTAGGATCGCTAGATGTGTCCCGAGTTCTGAACATTTTAGAACTACACCTTTTCAACCATTAACATGAAGCAAGCACAAGCATACAGAGTTGGATAAGAGTCGGAAAGGTGAAGAGTAATCCAAATACAACTTTCAGCAAAGAACAATCTTCAACATTGGGACTACAGCAAAGGTACTTCCTTTCTCTTTAGGAGCATGGAGAATGGTGTCCAAGATCTGCCTAGAACTTGGCAAGAAGGCATACATAGGGTGAATGCTGTCGGACAGCAATTTAACGACCATCATTCAAGATACAATTTCTAAGAAGGTGCAAAAGGGAAATTATAATTGACTTCTCGATCCTTGGTAACTACCCCCATTTATGACTCTTGACCTTCCCACTCCACCTTTGACCATACTTAGCCAATGACTTAGCCTCCATGCCTAAATACCCCTCAACAGTGTGTGTGTGTGTGTGTGTGTGTGTGTGTGTGTGTGTGTGTGTGTGTGTGTGTGTGTGTGTGTGTAGGTAGGTAGGTATTAAAAGGGATTAAAATTAGAGGGGGAGAAAGGGCTAACTCTTTCTTTAATCATTCAAAGGCCATGATTAAAATACAAGGACCATAAAAATAAGGGGGGAAAGAATGTATGTTGAAATAAAATGTGAATCAATAAATAGGTGAGAATGTATGTAAAAATAAAATGCAAATCAATAAATATAACTAATTATACATAAGTAAAACAAAATAAGTAATATAAAAAGGAACGCATAAGAGAAGGAAAACTTAAAGTGAGTGAAAAAGGCAACTTTAAGAGGGGTGTAAGAAAATAATTATTAACATGGACTAGGCTAGGATGGAAAACATTAAGAAATGAAACAATAATTTTTTCTAAAATAAGAGGTTATACACAAGGGAAGGGCATAATTTAATTATAGCAAGGGTAGAAATCAAAACGCTAAAAATTTAAGGGCTAAGAAATTAAAAAGTAAATTTTGGGTTTAATTAAATCAGGATCTCTATATATAAACATATATAGGGTTACTAGAGACACGATTTTGTGTGTGTGTGTGTGTGTGTGTGTAATGTTTGCAAAAAGGAGTTGCTACATACAATGTGGTACCGATGGGCCATCGAAGGGACTCAAGGTAGGACAAGAGGCAACTGCATAACCAATGCACAACAACTAGGAAGTTGAGACCCGATCCAGAAACTGAAGGCTAGAGTCGAAGCAGGGGATTAAAAATGAGAAAAATGAACTTTGTCTGGTCTGCTTGTCAAGCACAAAAAGGCATCAAGGCCTTGAGGAAAGAATGCATGTAATGTAGACCAAGAGGAAGACAGGGAGTTTCCAATACCCATAAGGGTTGGCAGTGACCATGACTACAAAAACAATGAGCAAGAACCCACGGTGGTGTGTGATGCCAGAGAGTAAATACCATGACGTGCTAAGAGGGCAAAAGACAAGTAAAAAACCATGATCGTGATGGCAGAATGTAAGCTAGGATGGAGTACCATGAGATACAAAAAAGGTGCTCAAGCCAAGTAACACTCATATATATATATATATATACATATATATATATATATATTATATACATACATATATATATATAACGAAATCAGATGTTCAATCAATAAAGAGGATGCAAGGGTGTAAAAGGTCAGTAGCCATAGAGCCATTTATTAAACCATAACAAAAGTCGAACCATAAGCAACATTATAAGGCACAAAGCACACGTTGCAACCATGCAAGCCACTATATACATGATTCAGAAAGACTCAACAGAGCCGTGTGGACTCAACCGATCCGGGCGTCTACCCACATGTAACTTGAAAATGTTAGTGGTCGGAGATGTATAAGAGCAAGAGTCGGGAATAGGCCGACAGGAGCAGCGCTCATGCAAGCATGGCGTGTATCACTGTGCAACACTTGAGTAGAGGACGGCGAGCATGAAAAGAGAATGGAGACAAAGTGTTGTAAGCAAATACAAAGACCGAGGTGGGTATAGGCTTTTTAAGGCTCCGAGGTAGGTTTTGTGAGACAATAAGCACATAAGTTCAAAGAGATATCTAGCACGTCCATGAAGGTATTGGGCAGAAAAGGTGTGAAGAATAGACCCCTAATAGACCATGCAAGATCGAGCAAGGAAGGCACAACAAAAATTTGCAGGAGCTTAATGAGTATCAAGGCAATGTGGTTGCAAGAATGGAGATAAAGGCAGTGAGGAAGTAGTCAAAAGGCAAAGAAATAGGAGGCCATGACTTACGACTGTGAGGCAAAGACAAAAGACAATGAACACATAGTTTGGCGATAGGAGCAAAAAAAACAGCCCACCAATATCAGAATGACCGAATTGAAAAAGGTGGCAACACCAAATGTGAGGGCTAGGAGGCAAGTTTCTAAGCAATACCGGCTATTACAAAACGAGATGCCTCTGCTATTACATGTGGGAGAAGAGAGGCCATATGGGTTATTACCTGTGAAAAAGAAGAGGTCCACTTACCTCACATAAGGCGAGCAGCATAAGAGCAGCATACAAGAGTAGCTTGAAGGAGCTACAACTCATACTTGCAAAGAGAAGGGAAAGGCACAAATCCCAGAGCCTTGCGAGAGCCAACAAAGCTACATGAAAATACAAAGGAAGTAAACCAAAAAGGACCGTCTCATCAATCACAAATGTGAGCGACAGTAACCACCACCACAGTCGTAAGGAGGCAAAGAGCAAGGTGCAAGTGTACGAGAGCCATGGTCGTCCAAAATACAACATAATGACTATGAGAGGTAGTCGTAGTAGGGAGAAAAACCAGTGTGCGCGAGGGTTCTTGCCAACAACTAAGGTTGAGAAGATTGAGCGCTCCAGCATGATGATGAGTCAGAAGCAAGATAGAGGGTCATCTGCATGTGTTATAGCACGGTGATGCAAGCATTACAAGGTCATCTTGCATGGTCATGGGCGGTGAAGCCGTTAAGGTTAGGGGTTTCAAGCTGATGTAGTTAAGGGGGTTTAGTAGTATAGTTTAGGCATAGGGGGTTCTTTTTCCAATTAGATAAAAGGGTACCTTGGTATCTCTAAGAGAGATATAAGAGGAGAAACAGTACATGAGATAGCGGGTCGAGAATAGTAGGGTTGGCACAAGGTTGGGTTAGGATGGAGAGGAAGGGTACGTTGTGAAGGGAAGAAAAGACGGATAGGTCAAGTTGTGTGTGTGTGTGTGTGTGTGTGTGTGTGTGTAAATAAAGGTGAGAGAAAGACTACATTTTGTAACATGTTATCAACAAGTGTGTGTGTGTGTGTGTGTGTGTGTGTACTAGGGTTTTTTGGGGTTAAAAGCAATCAAATGAAGCCTTTGTATAAAAAGGCCATCATAACATAACACTTAAAGGATTTATTAATGAACATAATTGATATAAACATAAGGGATACTTGTTAATTACCGCAATATGATCATGTATCATATAAGCAAAGGAAACTAACGACTATAACGTTATCATGGAGTGTCGATAAAAAATGACTAAAAGTGAAGGTTAAAAGCCTAGAAGTGTGTGCATGCGTGTGTGTTGTGAGTATAAGTAAGATAAAAGGGGTTATTTTATGTGTGTGTGTGTGTGTGTGTGTGTGTGAGAGAGAGAGAGAGAGAGAGAGAGATTAATAAGGGAAGTTGGGAAAGATATAGGTTTAATAAAAAGATACCTCTAAGTGAGAGGGGGGCGGGGGGGATAGTTGTGTGTAAGATTGGGGGGGTCTTTTTACTATTTAATTTTAATGTCATAAATCTTGAATAAAAAATGAATAGAAGGGGGTGGGTGGGTTAAAAAACAAAATAAAAATTGCTTCTTTTTTTAAATAAAAGTGGGTTTAATTAAATAGAAGGGGGTCTACTATTTATTGAAAAACATAAATCAAGGACAAAAAAAAAGAAATAATTCATAATAGTAAGATATTTAAACAAATAAAAAATTATATAAAAGGAGGATGAAAAATAGAAAGAAGGGGGGTTTAAAATTTTCCAATGTAGAGGAGATAACATATAGGTCCTACAATTCAAGGTATAGGGGGGAATATGTATAACACATAGATACTACAATTCAAACTATAGGGGGGACTTAGTATTATTTGTAGGGGGGAGGGGTGTGTGTGTAGGGTAGCAAGGCCCTTTAGAATGTGTGTGTGTGTGTGTGTGTGTGTGTGTGTGTGTGTGTGTGTGTGTGTGTAGATTAAAAGTCCCATCAATAATTAAGTTGAACAATCCAACAACTAGAGCTTGCAAAAAATTTGACCAAAATTAAGAATTTTTAATAATATTGAGTTTGACAAACATACTATTGAAAAAAGATGTCGAATCCTCACACAGTGCAGATTCTGAGGTTGGGGTCCACTTATCTACCACCATCCAAACAAACTAGGTGTTAGAAAATCATAGTTACGTTTGGATAGACACATAATGCCTATTTTCCCTGGCTTGTTATCGCTTTACCTATGAATATAGACAACCATATGGATTCTTAAATAGTTAAAAGAACTTTAAGTCACAAGTGGAGTAAGGAGCCAATGAGTGCATAGGTTGAGAAGGCATTAGAGGAGGTATGGGATGATTAATGGGCTTGGTGTATGGGGTGGTTAAAAAGAAAGTGTAAAGGGAAGATTTCACGGGGAGTACATAAAAGAATAATTCATAGATAGGGAAGTATACATGTTTTTTTGTGTGTGTGTGTGTGTGTGTATGTGTGTGTAAAGAAATAAGTGTCTCTATGTGTGAGATACATTTACTACTCAAAATTATTATTTTTGTGTGTGTGTGTGTGGCCCACCCCCAACCCAAAGGGTAAGACCACATGGTGGGGAGTAAGCCCACCATGTGGAACATACTCCCCACCTACTGATAATAAGTGAATAAAAGTGGATTTGCATGATATAAAAATGATGCCAATAGTAAATGCGTAAACCAATAGACAAGTAATACTTGTTTTCCCCGGCTTGTTATTACTTCACCTAAGAATATAGACAACCATATGGATTCTTAGATAATTAAAAAAAGTTTAAGTCACAAGGAGTAAGAAGCGAATGAGTACATGGGTTGAGAAGGGATTAGAGGAGGCATGGGACGATTAGTGGGCTTTGTGTATGGGGTGATTAAAAAGAGAGTGTAAAGGAAAAATTGCATGGGGTACATAAAGTGAATTTTAAGTCACCAATGGAGTAAGGAGCGGATGAGTACATGGGTTGAGAAGCGATTAGAGGAGGTATGAGACGATTAGTGGACTTCGTGTATGGGGTGGTTAAAAAGAGAGCGTAAAGGAAAGATTTCATACAGGTACATAAAAGAATAATTCATAGCTAAGAACGTATACATATGTATGCATGTGTGTGTGTGCGTGTATGTGTGTGTCACAAGTGCTCATGCATGCATGCACATACATGATCATGTACATGTGCACAAAATTGGGTGCACAATTGAGCCAATGTGTGCATGCACATACATGATCATGTGCACAAAATTAGGTGCACAATTGAGCCAGTGTGTGCATGCATGCGTACACACTCACTGCACCAAAAGTGGGGTGGGTAGGAAAGAGACACGTGCTTGTGCGTATGCTCGATATATTTCTCAGTTTGTCACATTTTTTATCGCAGACAAATTCTCTTATCAACATGTCTAATCTTTGAACAAAGGATAGATTTTTCGCAAGATCCAATGCCAATTGATTATCTCAACACAACAATTGTTCCAACATCAAAGAATTGGCTTATGTTTTCACAAGCATGTATGGTTAAGGTTTCTGTCAATCCTTTATGCCACTAAGAGACAGTTGATCTTCAATTTAGCTATCATAAGCTTCTTTATTTTCCAAAGAAAAGGACATAGCCTTATCTATTCTCTTGAACACTCATGCCCCAACACCTTATTACTATCATTGTATAATCTAAGTCATGCTTACAATTGTGTTAATTTAATGTAAGAATGCAAGATCTCCCTCGGTTGCATTATCATGAGAGATTTTGGAAGATAGTATGTCTAAAGTTAGTACAAGTGAAATGTCAATTCTATCTTTAATGACCTATAACATTGTTCAAGCAAGCTATTTATGAATATCTTCATAATGTATATGACATGCGCCATCATTACAAGATTGATCGAAGGCTTTAAAGTTCTTGTTACCTACTAGCATGTGTAAACTTCTCAAATACTAAGGCTATAAATAAATGCTGATTAATTTCAAAGCACAAATAGATTAGTTTGTGCTTTCAAACTTAAGTTTTAAATAGTAAAAAATTCTTAGCCATTGCATACCAAATTCAACTTGTTTTGTTGCTAATCCTAAGAATCTCCTATTCCTACTACTCTCATTGCTCAACACGTTAAATCTCCTCTTTGAGCTGATGGCAACATACGTTCTTGATCATGTAATTGATGGTCCCTTGACTAGAAAACATCATAATATCCTACACCAAAAAAATGCATTTGTTGCCCCCAACTCCAGATGACTTCTCTGCCAACTTGAGTTCACATGCTTCCATCAATTAATGGAAGACCATTCAACTTGATAGAGGATTTCAATTTTTGTATCCACAATTCAAGATTGCTATGTAAGCAATGTAACAAAATGCCGATCATGCTATAATCTTTCTTTTTTCTTTCTTTTTTTAACAATAAGTTCTTCCCTTTTTTCGAAAAAAAGACTTATAGTAGGAACTCACCTTACCTTTCCAAAATCAATTACCGAAGAACATCTCACCTCCCTTTCCAACCAACTTGTCACCACTTTTCCAATTGAGTAAATTGTGTATCCTTTACTAACAAAAATGAAAAAGGGCAACATCTTTCTCAAGACACTTACTTTCTTGATATTGCAAATCACCTTCTCCATTTGTTAGCCCAAGATGTTTAAAACATTATGCCTCGATGTCGAAGTTCCTTACTATGCCAAAACATTAAGAGGCAACGGGGTAGTCTACTTGGACAAACCAAGAAGCAACTACAACTAATGGCCTAGCTAAGCATAGGAGCAAAGAAAGCAAAAAGAAATCCCTTCGAGGGAGACATGGCAAAAGACATCTTGAGGGCCCACACAATAAAAAGCATCCGAGTTGGCAACCCACCAATTCCTGAAGGCCCATGTACTTTACTTGCAAATTCTATGCTTCAAAGTGTTATTTCCATAGGCGACTCTTTTCAATCTCTCCCCAAAAAATTTTAATAAGCAAAGTTCAAGATTGAAGGACAAGGAAAAGGAAAAGAACCCACTTATCTTGCCAAGTTCTTACAGCCTCCTCCTACTAATCTTGTAGTAGTTTTTTTCTTGTTCCTGACTTTCTGGTTGTGCAATTGAAAGCCTTTGGAAATCACTATATTGAGCTTGCTCGCGCATGCACTTTGCAAACAACGAACACAAATTTGGTAGAATTGCCACTAGATTCATCCTAGTTATGTAGCTCTCATCCTAACTTGCCCATATTTTAGGGGTGCAGGTAATGGCTAGTCAAGTGATCACTGTCTGGATAGTACAACCAAAAGAATAAACTATTTGTATGATTTAGCACATATAAAAATGTTTTTGAGCGATTGGTTACGTGAATTATGGTTTCCCAAAAGACATCTTACAAAACATGAATTGACCACTAAATATAGTATTCAGGAGTTTTCACAATCTATGGATGCCCCTCAAGCTTGGTTAACTTGCTCATTTGCAGCTCGTAACTTTTCTAAAATGAGTGCAGTAGCTGATAGTTAGGTAAAGCAAACAGCCTTTGAAGTACCACATCCACTTCATGAACACATTCGAAGAATTAAGAACAGCTCATTTGATTGTCAAGAAATAATGCAAGATGCAAGTATCTAGCCTCCTTTTAAAAGCAGAAACAGAAAGACACACCCATCTACTATAAGACAGCTTCTAATAGCAGATCATGTGGTATTCTTTAATGGATTACACCAAACACAGCTTCTAATAGCAGATCATGTGGTATTCTTTAATGGATTACACCAAACACATGCATCCAGAGGCATCCCTGATTACATCAGATATGGCTTTTAATTGCATTTTTTGTGTGCAAAGGCCCTGGGTCGAAAGGGCTCTCTCTCTCTCTCACTAACACATCATAGCACAAAAAGGTCTACTATGTTTGTAATCACAAGTTAGCCAATGCAAACACTCAAAATAAATGCCCTGCAGAGCTTCTTGTCATATATGAACTTGAATAAAAGAACTCACACCCTCTTTATTTGACTTTTTGTTTGACATTGAAACATAAAGACTGTGAAATGCCTTTTGTGGACTGACTGAACCCCGAAAAAATAAACTTTTGAAAAAATATGACCATTTGGCTGTAGGATCCATCCATCTGTACATCAAAAAACCGGCCTACATACATCAGTACTACTATGACTTGTTTATAACTTTCCAAAGCAAAAATGATGTCATTCACAAGCTATATGTAAAACCACCAAAAAAGAAACAACTAACTTGGATGCTCACAATTTTAAAAAAAGGAGCCATTCAGTGAAGCAAAGTCTAGGACTCCATCAATAGGAAGCACAAAAAGCGATATGTTGTTTCGTTCTGGGTACTAGTGTACTCGACGAGTTTAAAAATCTAATATTTGATGAAAGATGTTTTGCATGATTCATGTCCACTTGCTATAGTATTTCTACTTGGTTTTTATGAAACTATCAAATGAAATCAGTATCTTTAAGGTTGGGAATGTAGACATGTAACGTCTGTGTAGTCCTGTCAATAATTCAAATGAAAGAAACTAGAGCTATAGCACACCTGTATTAGCTCCACTCACAAACAAATCCTAACAAGCTCAATATAGGGGCCACCCTGGTCAATTCAAAGGTCCAATTTTGTGTCCAGAATGTCTAGTATGAAAATATTTTAGTAAGCTCACAACTGTAGGCATTAGATTTCGACTGCTTGGTGGGACCTTGTCCCACACAAAGCTTTCAGTAAGTTCAAAGTTGATACTTGGCTCATTTTATCTAGAGAGATAATTGCTGAAACACATATATGGAATGGAATATGGGGACACAGTGTGTACATATCCACGGGAATGCTCATTGTTCATTCTTTAAACCTGTGTCAAGAGGCTCTAGTGCGAAGGGGAGAAGGAAAAAATATTTCACCAAATTGTCAGAAAACTTCCCCTTCTAGTTTTGGAAAATTTTAAAAAGAAAGCAGCCTGTCCATATGAATCTTAGAGGATTATAGATCCTTTTCTCAAGCACAAAAATCAACAATAAATGCATAGAAATAGGAAGACATTTCAATCACGTAACACTTACTCTTCATTTCCACAGTTCTTCCATAGGTATGCCCCTATCGTTTGCAACATCACGGAATTGCTTCATAGAAGAAACCGCCTCTATGACTGCACGTGCATTGTTCAATGGGTTCTTGCTTCCCAGCTCTTTCCCTAAAGCACTGACCACTCCAGCTAACTCCAAAACCACCCTGACTGACCCACCAGCAATCACACCAGTTCCAGGTGCAGCAGGCCGCAGCATGACTTTTGCAGCCCCATATTTACCATCAGCTCTGCAAATTTTTGCAAAACATGCAAGATCAACGTACTGCAAACTTAGAGAACAAACCTTTAAAACAAGCTAGATGAAAAAATAGGAAGCAACCCACCTAGTTGGCACAAGGACGACGACGGAAATTTAAAAACATAGCCTTCCCAACTCTCAACACATGAAAATGACCTTTCGAAATTTGTGCTCAATTTACAATACATGTAGCATGTAACATGCATTGTTCTAACTCTGTAACTGATCTACTTGCAGGGGAAGACTTGCTGACATACTGAGAGAGAGAGAGCGTCACTTTATGGGAATCCAAATGGTTGAATTGCAACTGTTTCCCCTCCTTTCCAAACAGAACATTTATCTCAATTGCTTTTGTATTGAAAATTTGCTTGGGCACGACTCCAACCCACCCCATCAAACCCTGCTCAGATGGTGCACATGGGCTGCCTTGTTCATCTCCATGGGCTAGCCCCACATGGAGTACCCTAACCTGCTAGAAGGCTCCAGACACCTTACTGCTGCAGCATTGGTGCCAGACCTGCTGCCCTTGCTACTGCTTGCATGGCTGCACCCGCAGCTGGGCTTTTTGTTGCTAGTTGCACTTAGCTTGCTGCCTTGCTGTCACATGCACATGCTTGCATCTAGTGTAGATATGCCACCAACCTAGTTGTATATTGTATTGTAGACTAGGCAAAGATGATGGCTCGCTGTAAGCACTGCATGTATCAGGGAACATGCAGATGAAAGAAGGAATAGAGTAGACGGTTTCAGATAGTAAAAAGGGAGCTTTGAGATCTGGGAACAAAATCACAAATTTCATTCACTCCATGACTAGATCCCACTCTTGTAATGGCCACACTTCAGTGGCACATCAATGATCAATCTAGTAAAAACCTTACAAAAGAACCACCATCAGGTGAGCTTTTGCAGCAATTGCAGTAATTAGTTACTAGGGTCAGTACATGACCTGCTCCCAAACCTGTCTGCCTCTCTCCTTCTGCCTTTGCTGCAGGCTTCAGCGGCTATAGCAACATGCTGGACTCTCAAGCTTGCATACAAGACAAGGGCTTTGGGTCCTTATTTATAGGTGAGGAGTGGCTGTCCCCCCATGTCACGGCCCCACAAGATCTAAAGCTATCGGAACCATGGCCAACCACAACATAATAATGTGCAGGCAACTCGCCACCCAACCATGCTGATCCTGACTTGATCAGCCCACCGAGCCTTGGCTAGAGAGCCTCCTGAAAACTGCCAGCCCTGCAAGCCAAGCCTCACTGTTGGTATACCATACCGCCTGGCGTTCGAACACCTGCGCCAGTGGCTCCCTGCTCTGCTCCTTCTTGGAGTGTGTGTGCAACTATGGCCCTAGCAGTCACACAAGCACCAAGAAAAGCGAAAAAGAATTCCTGCTGACCCATGTTCCTACAGATAGCACTCTAGCCCATCACCTGCCTGCCTGTCCCTAGCGTGCACACCCTTCCTCAAAGAGCTCAATCCTGAGCTCATAAAAACTCATAAGTCGTCAACTCGCTAGAAACAACCCACTATTTCTCGAAACCAATAGTCTCAAGGACAATCCTACCAAGAGATCACATCAGATTCTCTCATAGCACCAAAGCTAGACGCTACACAGCTTGAGATAGTGCGGCACTCAGCGGATGCACCGCATGTGAAGGGATATGGCCGGCATCTACTTGAACTGGGGGCTGTTCATGACTTGATCATTTATAATGGCTTACAGAGATGGCCATTATCTGGTGGGCTCACTTGTTTCCCGCATGGCGAAGGTACAAGTACAGTGGATTACTTACTTGGTCCCTTAGCCTTCACCTCACAGGTACACAACTTCATGGTGCCTGTCCCCCCCTTGGTGCCGACCACTCATACCTAACCTTCTGTGTCTCCATCACTACGCCAATCACATGGAGAGCCCCCTCCATGCCCACTTGTGTACGGGTCCACTTTGACCGAACCCTTGACCCCGTCTACGTGAGTCATTTGGCACAAGAGCTCCTAGGTTTACTACTTGGTGACCAGGTAGACCTCACCCATGAATCACACACTCGCCACAGTGGTCATGGATGCAGCCATCAGCTTTTCCTTCGAAAAGATATGGACGTGTTTCAATGGGAAAGATGCCTCGGAACCCTTGGTATGATGACAAGTGCAGAGACATGAGATCTCACCTCACACGCGAGCAAGCCCTGGGCCATTTGACACCACCTGAGGCACAAAGGATTTCACAACGGCTGACACGCCACAAGCAGCAGGCTTTTCTCACTCATAGGATGGACGAGGTGATTAGCTCTTTCAGAGGAGGGGACCCTACCATCAGAGGGAAAGTCGCCCATTCCCATCACACACCCAAGTGTTTGGCACACGTATGCATGCTCTATCTATGATGTCTCGATGCAAGCACCACCAAATATGTCCACTATGCCCAGACCAGCCAACTATCACTTGTTCACTGCACACAATGTACGGGCTGCACTCCGTCAGCTCCATAACCGGAGAGCACAGGATCATGAGGGACTATAGACAGGGCATTTCGCCCACAGGCATGAGGTTTTGGCCCCGATCCGACCCCGATCCTAGCGCAGATGTTCCACCATGCCATATGCCATGGCTTCCCACCCTCTTGGAGCACTACCACCATCGTCCCAATACACAAGGCAGGTGACCCCATGGAAATTGGGAACTACCGCACTCTCATGATTAGCCATACTCTGGCCAAGATCTATGGATCGATACTAGAGAGAGAGATCAGCAGTCACACAGAGGCGCATGGGCAACACGCTCTAGGACAGGCAAGATTTCGGAGACAGCATATTCAGCAACTAAACAATTCCCAATTTATGGGGCAATCTAACAGCTCACAGGCCAGCCGACCAGCTGGCAGGCCCACCGACCAGCTGGCCGACCAGCTAGGTCTGGCCTATAAAAGGCATCTGCCCCCACACTCGTTTGGACAGGACAGGACCTGCAGCTGCTCTTCATCTCCGCCATCTTTTGCTGCAGGCCCGCCTGCTCCATCTACCTCTCCTCTTCAGATCTGCCTTCTCTGCTGCCTTCTCTCTGCCTCTCCTTCCTGCCTCCTGGCTGCTCCATCTTCTTCTCCAAATCTGCCCCATCTTGCTCCAGATCTGCTCCTCTGCTCCTTCTGCTCCAGATCTGCCCCATCCTTCTCCAGATCTGCTCCTCTGCTCCTTCTGCTCCAGATCTGCCACCCCTGCTACAGATCTGCTCCTTTTCTTCATCATGTTGCTATCCCAGATAGCCTGAAGGTTCCTTCCTCAGAGCATGCTGGTTTTCAGCCATTTCCTAGGGCAGCTCCAGCCCTTCATCATTCTCGTCATCATTGAGCTACACGGAGGACTGCGTTACGCTCCCTCTGCTACTATCTTTTCTACAGTTTTTCTACATGGAATCATCTTTCTGATTCACCTCAGCCACGGTCCTTAAGACACGACGGCTTGAGGTTCTTGTATTCAGTTTTTCATATTACCGACAGGCACTATGTTTTCTGAGTTTCGTTCTTCGGTTGTGTCTGAGTATTGTCTACTTTTTGATCGCTCCACTACAAACCCTATCGTTTCTCTATATGGTATCAGAGCGAGGTTATCTAAAGACCCCAGATCTCTGGTGATCTAAAGATCTTGCTTCTTCATGGAGGCCATAGGTACAGGGAGCATCACTCCTATGAACATATCAATTTCCTCTTCATTCTGCTGCGCACTAAGGGAGAGAACTCCATCTTCTACTCCCATCCCTCCCTCCCTTTCAGAACTCCATCTTCTACTTCCATCCCTCCCTCCCTTTCAGACCTCCATCTTCTACACCCATCCCTCCCTCCCTTTTCGGTTTCCGGCTTGACACTCCCCATTCCTTCGAAAGAGGGGGTCATGATCCTTCACCTCTACCACCATCGGCATCAACTTCCACTATCTACAAGTTCTCCATACGCGGGACCCTTTCTGTTCAGATGTGTCTAGATGACTGTTGTTTCGAATCTTCTACCTGCATGGAAGTGGGGATAGACTCCTCTCTCCCGAGGTCCAAGATCGGACACACACTTGCTCACTGTTCAGCTCCGACCTCTCTGGATTATCAGTGCTGCTACGACACATTTGTTCTTTACCTTTGCTCTTTCCTCCACCTTTCGGCTGTGAGAGGGGGTGGCTTATTCTCTCAAGCTTCACAGTGTTCTTATTTCTATATGGTATCCTACTTATAACTCCGACACTTGAGGAAGTGAACAATTCCCTTGCAAGGGCACTCCTCTTGTGATCTTCTCTTAGGCATTTCACAGGGATAGCCAGCACCACCATCGACATCCCTACACGAAGCTCCAAGCACACAATGTTTGCCCTCCAAATTGGCAATTGAGAGGGGGTATTCAGCAACTAAACAATTCCCAATTTATGGGGCAATCTAACAGCTCACAGGCCAGCCGACCAGCTGGCAGGTCCACCGACCAGCTAGGTCTGGCCTATAAAAGGCATCTGCCCCCACACTCTTTTGGACAGGACACGACCTGCAGCTACTCTTCATCTCCGCCATCTTTTGCTGCAGGCCCGCCTGCTCCATCTACCTCTTCTCTTCAGATCTGCCTTCTCTGCTGCCTTCTCTCTGCCTCTCCTTCCTGCCTCCTGACTGCTCCATCTTCTTCTCCAGATCTGCCCCATCTTGCTCCAGATCTGCTCCTTCTGCTCCAGATCTGCCCCATCCTTCTCCAGATCTGCTCCTCTGCTCCTTCTGCTCCAGATCTGCCACCCCTGCTACAGATCTGCTCCTTTTCTTCATCATGTTGCTATTCCAGATAGCCTGAACGTTCCTTCCTCAGAGCATGCTGGTTTTCAGCCATTTCCTAGGGCAGCTCCAGCCCTTCATCATTCTCGTCATCATTGAGCTACACGAAGGACTGCGTTACGCTCCCTCTGCTGCTATCTTTTCTACAGTTTTTCTACATGGAATCATCTTTCTGATTCACCTCAGCCACGGTCCTTAAGACACGACGGCTTGAGGTTCTTGTATTCAGTTTTTCATATTGCCGACAGGCACTATGTTTTCTGAGTTTCGTTCTTCGGTTGTGTCTGAGTATTGTCTACTTTTTGATCGCTCCACTGCAAACACTATCGTTTCTCTATACAGCATTCCACCATAGACCACATCTTCACACTGAGGACTATCATTGAGGAGGCGAGGTCAAGGCGTAAGAAAGTCTATGCTTGCTTTGTAGACATTTGGAAGACTTTCGATACTATCCCACAATCCCGCATGATCACGAGACTCTGAGAGATGCGGATTCTAGAGGTTCTTATTTGGGGAGTGATGAGCCTATATGAGTCCGTTAGGGGACGAGTTCATGCCCTAGGAGGCCTGTCAGACTGGGTGGAGAGCACGATTGCGGTGAAGCAGGGGTGCCCCCTCTCACCGACTCTCTTCGGGCTCTACATTGATGACATCACATCCTTCATAGACCACCTGGGAGGCGAGGGATCACCACTAGTGGATTTGTTGGTATCGATACTATTATATGCGGATGACATAGTCCTTTTGTCGTCTTCGGTAGAGGGGTTACAGAGACATCTGGAGGCTCTCAAGGTGTTCTGCACAAAGAGAGACCTAACAGTTAACCTTGGGAAGACCAAGGTCATGATCTTCAACACCTCATACCCAGTGCTCCATCATAGCTTTGCATACCGTGGTCATCTAGTAGACATTGTGCACTCCTACACATACTTGGGTGCAGTTTTCACAGGGCCAGTTTTCACGATGATCCATGCAGCTCGAGCACAACTCACACGAGGACACAGTGCTTTGGCCCAACTAGAGCAACAGTGTTTTCAGACGCACTTCCAGGACCCACCGATGAAGTGCTGGCTTTTCGACACTCTAGAGAGGCCAACCGCCATGTATGCAGCACCTTTCTAGGGGTGTGACCTTTCAACATCAGAGTGGAGGAGATTTGAGCAGCTACAGGTAATGATGGGATCTAGGATGATTCGCAGTAAGCCCTCAGTCCCTCATCAAACAGTGCACACAGAGTTTGCTATGACCCCTCTCCAGGTCGATGCCACCTTTCAGACAGTGACATTCCTCCATAGAGTATGGGACCTACCTCGTGAAAGAAGAAGAAGAAGAAGAAGAAGAATATATTATTGTTCTCTGAAGACCAAAAATCGGCCTATGGGACCTGAAACAATACAAAACCTGAGACTACCGAGACTGGCATTGGAGTCCTCTATTCGACTTGCAGAGAGTGGATTTGATACAGCATGGTATGCACATGTCTCCGTACGGTTTGCCAGCCGGGGAATTCAAATGGATAGGCACCCTGTTAGATTCTCACTGTGCCCACTTGTGAGCCCCCGATCTGAGGGGACAAGGGGCAGTGAGAGGTAGGAGGGCTGGGAGAGAGACTCAGGCCAGAAACAGAGGGAGGACAGCATGGCAGAAATAGGCGACCAGCACACGGGCTGGTCACTGCCTGCAACAGCAGGTATATAGGGGCTTTAGGCCTCACATGGAGGCTCCTGCAGCAGCGCAGACTGGCTGCACAGGGCACCCTTATATAGGGGCCTGTGGCAGGCCAAGTCGGCCCAACCAGGGCCAACCCTAGGCGGTTTAATGGGGCCCATGTGGTCGGCCACCCACCAACCCTGCTGGTCGGTCATCTGAAGGGGCCTGGGCAGTGCCTATAAAAGGCCCACTTCTCCATTCAGCCCAGCATCCAGTGCAAAACTGAAAGCCCCTCTCCAAGGCTGTGTTTTGCACTCAGATCTAGAGCAGTTTCTGAGAGAGAATTCATCATTGTTTTCCAGCACCCTGCTGAGTTTTGTATTGCTCCCTTGGAGCCATTTTCTGCCCACCATCCGGTGGATGAATATACTCTCTCTCTCTCTCCGTCTATATTTCTCAGTGTGTGTTTGTTGCATCTGTGATCATCTATCTGAGTTGAGTGTGTGAAAGTTGGAGAGATCTTGGGTGGAGAATTGAGTGATTCATTCCCTCCTATTTTCTAACATGGTTTTCTAACATGGTAACAGAGCTATACGCTCTCAACTCTTCTTCATCAAAGCACTCTCTGAAGGAAGGAGTCCCTTGGCAGAAAGGCGATTCTGTTTTCAGCTCAGGCTAGCACGTGACACATCCCCAGCGCTCCTGAAACCTCTGATCTGCAAGCAAACACAAGAACACACCAACGTGAGGAAACTGAGCAAGCTGCTCACCACCCAACCATGACATCTACGAGATGTGATCCTGAATCAGGAGATGTCCCCTCCGAGCCACGAGCTGAGCTACTAGCACGAACTCCCAACCAGATCCTAACCAGCCTGGCATACCACCAGGTGGCGCTATGAAGCCTGGGATCTGCGGCTGGGCCTTGGGTTTCGCTATGATGCAGGCACGCGTCCGCGACTCAATCCAGGATCAGACCTAGCACCTGGGAACGAAACTTGCTCCCATCGGCTCTCTGAGAACTGAACCTCTGGGCCCCTTATATAGACTCAGGCCCCAAGCGCCAAAAATAGCGAAGACCTCTAGCTGGTTTGTACCCTTGCCACTCAACCTGAGAATCAAGCCTGCCTAGCTCTAAGCCTCTCCAGGCTACCTGAGCTAGTCTTGTATACCCAGTACACGTCGGATACCAATCCGTTCACATGACATACTTCCCCTCCTCTAAGAACTCACTCTTGAGTTCGCTAAAAAACCCGGGAACGTCCTTTGGAGGTTCTATAATGTCTCCCATGTTGCATCCTCCTCAACACGATCCTTCCACTTGATCTTGTATTCCGTGATAGTTCTATTACGAATCTGTCGTTCACGAAATTCAAGAATACACTCAGGTTCGTGTGGAATAAAAGTCAAATCTGTAACTTCTATTATTTCTCGAGGAGAAACAAGTTGATCATCCGCACCCAATACTTCTTTTAGTCTACTGACACGAAATACTGGATGTACTTTTACATCAGGAGGCAATTCTAGTCTATATGCAACTACTCCAATTCTTTTAATAACCTTGAACGGACCATAGTATCTGGGGGATAACTTCGGAACCAAACTAGTACTTAGGCTCTTGGATTCCTTGGGAATTCGCAAATATACCGTCATTCCTTCAGAGAACTCTCTAGGTGAACGATGTCTATTAGCATAAAATCTATCCCGATCTTGGGCACTTCTAATAGACTCCTTGGCAAACTGCAACATTTCCTGCATGTCTTGCAAGAAGGTCTTTGCCGCATCATTTTGGATTCCCTTTAACCCAACCATAACTAGTGACTTAGGTTGAAACCCGTACATAAGCATAAAAGGAATGTAACCAGTACTCAAATGCTTTGCAATGTTATAAGCAAATTCTATCATAGGTAGATAATCTTTCCATGAAGACTATCTCTTAGAAACATATGCCCGAAGCATATCTTCAACCAATTGGTTGACCTTCTCTGTACTGCCATCGGATTGTGCATGATCTGAGAAACTCATACTTAGAGTAGTTTCTAACTTCTAAAAAACAAGTGCCCAAAAGTTACTTGTAAACTTCGAGTCCCTGTCACTGACTATGTCAGAGGGCAAGCCATACAGCTTAAACAAGTGGTCCACAAACTCGTGAGCCAACTGTTCAGCTGAAATAGTTATTCTAGTAGGTAAGAAGCGAGCCATTTTGATCAGGCGGTCGACTATGACCCAAATGGAGTCGTGACCCTTGCACGTTCGAGGCATATACCTAGATGAATCCAGGAACATTTCCAAACTCATCCTCTAAAAACACAACATAGTGCAGTTTCAATCTCATGATAGTCACTCACAAGGTTGAAAACCATAAACTCCATCATGCATAGCAGGGACTAGCTACTATGACATCCCCACTGACGTCATCAACGCCCAACAGTGGGTGTAGACTATAGTATAAAAATATGCTCTCACACATACAAATCCACACACCCACACATACTTGAGCATCCATTTATACAAAGTCTTCGTATTGAGTTTCTGTCGGCACTCCGAAGGTGAAGGGCAGACTCAGCCATGATGAAGGCTAGCACTAAAGGAGAAGGCTAATCAAAAGGTAGTCCAAAATCTCTTCATTCAAGCTACAACTGCCTGTGAAGTCTAAACATTTTCATTTTAGTCTCTCCCCAACGAGCATCTAAATCTAAGTCTAGCTGATAGGGCAACGCACCATTTAAGATAGAAAGAATTATCACAATACCAGCACGCCGCAACTTGGACGAAGACTTGCACGTTCGAGGCAAACCAGTAATAAAATCCATGGAAATACTTTCCCATTTATTACCTGGAATTTACAATAGCTGTAATAAACCCGCGCTTCTAAGGCGTTTTGCCTTAGTAACCTGACAAACCCGGCAACCTACCACATAGTTTTCAATAAATGCACGCATTTTAGGCCAATAAAAGGTATGCTTCACAAGAGATAGAGTCCGATGTATACCAGGATGTCCAGCACTAGGAGCATCATGACACTTCTAGAGAATCTTGGATCGAAGTTCTAGAGCATCTGGCACACAAATCTTTCCATTCCGGAACAGCAAGCCGTTCCTAATCATCCACTGACCTCCCGGCGCCTGTACCGTAGGGGGCACAATCCCTGAGTCTTGGTCAACCATGGAGCTCCCATCCTGGACTTTCTGCCAATAAAAACTGAAATGACTATCAGTTGCGCAAAGCCCTCTCAAGGATTGAAATAGGTCTGAGGATATTTTCGTAAATGACATAGCATTTACAAACTTGACTCGACTTAAGGCATCCGCCACACTATTCAACGAACCCTTGCGATAACGTATTTCAAAATCAAAATCTTGCATTAATTCTGCCCATCTTGCCTTTTGTCCCCTCAATTCAGAGCCATCACACACAGACTTGATTGACTGATGATTGGTCAATACAAGAAACTTCGAACCATACAAGTAGTGTCTCCAAACCTTCAGTGCATACACGATTGCATAGAGTTCTTTTTCTAGTGTGGGCCAACGATATTGGGTGTCGTCTAGCTTCTTACTCTCAAAAGCTACAAGTCTGCCCTCTTGGAATAAAGCTGCCCCGATCGCAAAATCACTCACATCGGCCTCTAAAACATAAGGCCAGGTAGGATCGGGTAATGCAAGAACGGGTGCTTCCTTGATAACAAACTTCAAGGTTTCAAAAGCCTTGTTCAATGCATCATTCCAAGAGATCGGCTGGGTAGACTTGCGTCCACGACCTTTCAATATGTTTGTCAGGGGTGCCGTGATGTGTGAATAATCACGCACAGACTTTCGTAAAAATACCGTAAATCCTAGGAAAGAACGAAGTTGTTTCACAGTCTGAAGGATAGGCCATTCTAAAACCTTCTGGATACGATCCAGATCAATCCTAATACCTTCAGAAGAAATCTTGTGTCCTAAGTAAATGATCTCCTTCATAAAGGAGTCACATTTACTCATCTTGGCATAGAGCTTATGCTGTCTTAGAATAACTAAGACAATCCGGAGGTATCCTATGTAATCCTCTAGCGTTCGGCTATATACCAAGATGTCATCTAAGAACACTACAACGAATTTGCCCAAAAAATCTCAAAACAAATCGTTTATCATTTGCTGGAAGGTGGCAAGAGCATTGGTCAAACCAAAGGGTAATACAAGAAACTCGTAGTGGCCATACCTAGTTCGGAATGCGGTTCTATCTATGTGTTTAGCATAGATACGGATTTGGTGATAACCCGTACGCAAATCAATCTTAGTGAAATACTTCGCTCCAGCCAAATGGTCTATTAGATCATCGGATTGAGGTAGAGGGTATCGATTCTTAATTGTCACTTTATTCAATCGTTTATAATCTATACACATTCTCCATGAAGTATCTTTCTTCTTTCTTAAGAGGACAGGTGCTCCCCAAGGTGATTTACTTGGGCGAATATAGCCCATATTCAAATAATCATGTAGCTGTGAAGCTAACTCATCCTCCTCAAGCTGGCTCATACAATAAGGTGGAACACTAATAGGTTGAGCCCCAAGTACTAAGTCTATGCGATGATCTACTGCCCGTTCTAGAGGTAAATCTTCCAACAGTTGAGCAGGGAATACATCCATGAAATCATCTAACAACGTTCTCAATTCACAGTGTTCAAACACACTTAAATCATTCTTGTTATTAACAGAGACAACAAATGAAGAAAGAAAGAGTATGTTCCTTCCATCCAATCCGAATATCGTGGGTTTTAAACCACTCAATTCTGATTAACAAGTCCACGTGCTCCAAGTGCATGACATAGCACGTAAGAGCCACTGTGTCTTCTTGAATCCGGCTAGAAAGCGCTTCAATCTTGCGATCCCAAAACTGCTTCCCAACTGGAAGCTGCACCTCATAGGTGTGATCGCTAGGTATCGTGGACAGCCCCATCTTCTGCACAAGTTTGTAATTAACAAAGTTGTGAGAGTTGCCCGGGTCAAAGAGAATGTGAACTCTTTGGTCCCTAACTTCTCCATAAACTCGAAAAAGATCATGGGAACCAAATAACGAAGTAATAAAAGTGCAATTACAAGAAAGTGGACAGGTAATGACATTTACAGAAATACCTGTCATCGAAACTTCATTAGCTGCCTTAGCTTTGGTACCCAAACCCGCCTGGAGCTTCGATCCCGACGCTTGCTTCTGGTTCTTGCGCTTAGGACAATCATTCTTAGTGTGGCCCCGCTCCTCGCAGATGAAGCATGTTTCTTGGAGGTGTTGTCTATAGACTTCGACTCCCCGGTACGAATGGTAGACTGGAAGAACTTTATCTTGTTCTTCCCACCCGTGTCGGCAACTATGGTTCCCTTTGTGTTGGCCATGGTATCATCATAAATGCGCGCGTAATTCATGGCCTCTTGCAAAGTGGTAAACTTGTTGTTCTTGATCTGTAACTTGTAGGAGTCATGCAGACCATCCACAAAGAAACCTAACAAGGTCACTAGATCCATCTTTGTAGCTCTGGTCTGCAAATCCCGAAACCTCTGAAGATAAACCTCAAAAGTCAATTTCAGCTTGAACATATCGAGGGCCTTGAGCTTGCCTACAATATCGCAATCTTCCTCCTTCATAAACTCTTTCCTGAAGACCCCTTCGAATTCTATCCATGTTGCAGGCTTGGGTTGAAGTTCCTTCCACCACAATAAAGCCTTTCCTGACATAAACCTGGCTGCAAGCTGTATTTTCTTGTCATCTGGGTAAGGGTGAAACTGGAAGTGTACTTGCCACTTGCGCAACCAAGTGTCAACAACCTCCTTGGTACGAGACTTCTGGTCTCCGGGAAAAGGATCTGGAGTGATGTTCGGACCTAACACTGAAGCCATGGCATCCACATGCGTGAGCGCCTGAACAATGCTAGTCAAAAGTGTGAGTGTAGTATGAATCCCTTAGAGTTGTTGTGTCAACCCCGTTTGATTTGTGTTAACTTGCTCAAACTTTCCATCAAGAGCAGTGGTGAATTCACTGAAGGCTTTTTTCGTAATCAGATCATCGTAGAGACCCTGTCATCCTCCGCATGGTAGTTCATATCCTGGTCTCCCATCGCAAGCTCAAGGTCTACAGAATCAGCCATAACTGAATCGAATCTGATGAAGAAAATAGGCTGAGAGAAGAGAAGGGACAGGTGGGCTCGAAACTAGGAGACTGGAACAGAGAGAAAATCTGACGAAACAGAGGGGGATGAGAGAAAGAGGCTGGCTGGTTGAAAGAAGAAGGAGCTGGCGGAGGCTGGCAATCCAGGAGCCGAGCTCCTTGCTGGCCTGCACGGAAATCTGCAGCGGGTGGTACCTGAGAGTGGGATGGTCAAGAGGGGCGTAGAGGGGTAGAGACTTGCACACAGGTCATCATAAGGGGAGGAGCTGCTGCTGCGCTATGCTCTAGAAAAGGAGTTCAGCTGTCAAAAAAAAGCCCACCCTCCTATGTTGGAGGGGTGGTGCCTTTTTTAGCATCCAGCCCCCCCCGAATTAGCACAGCCTTGCCTGCGACCTGCTCCCACCCATGGCGCACCCCACAACTCACCCCTTGGCTGCGAACTGCTCTAACGAACTGCTCCAGCCTATGGCGCACTCCGGGACTCTGCTCAGACCGACCATACCTAGGTGCAACTGAAGCTCTGCCTCAGCCCATCGCTTACCAACGATCAGCCCATATCTTCACTCCTATGAGCGCTTCTAACCTACAATCGCTCTCCCCTGCAATCGTTCTCTGGCCCTCCAAACTACACCTCGTTCTCTCTCTTACCTAACACCTCAGTTCAACTTCGAATTCACTCACCCTCTGCTTTCTTCTGCCTTCTTCCCCTAATCTTAACCACTTCCAAAACCGATGAACCAAACAAGCACTTGCAAGGTAATGAACATGAATTTCGAAATTAGGGCATACCTGGAGAAAAAATCGTCCAAAATTCTCGCAACAGAAGTTCCTACCTTAGGAGTTGGCTCTGATACCAACTGACACGTCCCCAGCACTCCTGAAACCTCTGATCTGCAAGCAAACACAAGAACACACCAACGTGAGGAAACTGAGCAGGCTGCTCACCACCCAACCATGACATCTACAAGATGTGATCCCGAATCAAGAGATGTCCCCTCCGAGCCACGAGCTCAGCTACTGGCACGAACTCCCAACCAGATCCTAACCAGCCCGGTGTCCCATACCACCAGGTGGCGCTGTGAAGCCTGGGATCTGCTGTTGGGCCTTGGGCTTCGCTATGATGCAGGCGTGCATCCGCGACTCAATCTAGGATCAAAGCTAGCACCTAGGAACGAAACTTGCTCCCATCGGTTCTCTGAGAACTAAACCTCTGGGCCCCTTATATAGACTCAGGCCCCAAGCGCCAAAAATAGCGAAGACCTCTAACTGGTTCGAACCCTTGCCACTCAAAACGAGAATCAAGCCTGCCTAGCTCTAAGCCTCCCCATGCTACCTAAGCTAGTCTTGTGCACCCAATATGTTAGAAAAGAACCCAACAGAGGGTACACGTAGCGGAAGACTTATAGTAATGCCCAGGAGCTCACACAGTGTGCGGTGTGGGTGTGGAATCACAAACTTCTTACTTATGTGCATTCAATAGATATGCAGACTCATCAATAGACAATGAACCGGCCAAATAGAGAAACCACCAAAATATATATATTTCCGTCCAAAACTATGGATACAATACAAGAGAGACAGATCCAGAGTCCCGCCAATGGTGTGGTCCTCTGATCTTACCACAAGGTCCTTCTCCTATCAGCTGGCTATCTCTAGACTCGAGCCCGCGTGCTCCACCTGGAGCTTCTGTAGACTTTCCGTCCTTTGACCTCAGCTCCTTGCTGCCCTAGAAGACAGCCAAGGTCTCAGCCTCACACTTGAGCTAAGTCTGCAGCAACACTGGTACTCCTTCAGCCTCTGGACGTAGGCCCCAAGGGTTGTGCTCTGCTGCTCCTTTCTGCTCTGCTGGAAGCTGCACTGCTGG
Source organism: Dipteris shenzhenensis (assembly GCF_047967505.1). Classification (NCBI taxonomy): domain Eukaryota; kingdom Viridiplantae; phylum Streptophyta; class Polypodiopsida; order Gleicheniales; family Dipteridaceae; genus Dipteris; species Dipteris shenzhenensis. Next base: position 57,961,275 of record NC_141605.1, on the reverse strand, counting down.
ATACTGAAATGAGGCAAGAGCCTCTCCTTTTATAGGCCCTAAGGCCTGGCAAAAATACCGACCAGTCTGCCCTGACTGGGCCGACTGGACAGACCAGGTTGGCTGACCCAACCGACCTGGTTGGCTCAGCCCAACCAGCCCTATATAAGGGCCCTTTGCTGGCCCTTTGTTCCATGCAGGGTCCAGCTCCTTTGCTGCTGTCCTGCCACCTGTCAGCCCTGCTTGCAAGCCATAGACCTGCCCATAGACCCCCACTATATTGCGCCTTTCTGCAGCCCTTTGCCGGCGCCTTGTCCTGGCCGTACCTCTTCCGTACACTGCCCTGCAGCAGCCTGTACAGATCCGTACAGCTTTGTACCCTGCTCCGTACACATGCTGATGTCAGCACGCCTTTCATAGGGTCCTGCTGCAGTCCACTGAGTGCCTCATGCCAGGCCTGATCCAAGACACTATGTCCCCACCATCTTCCTGCACATGAGCTGCTCCTGATGCAACCTTTCATCCTTGGGATACCCCACCAACCATGAATGCTCCAGATCTGTCCCAGATCCACACATCCAGGTAATCTCTCTTTGGGCACATCCTGCCCTAGGTCTCCCGCCCCCACGCTCTCCTCATTTGGGGGCTTACAAATGGGGAGGTGACCATTCCAACACTCCCTCTCACCGACACATCTCGGCCCAATGCCAACACGTCGATGAAGATGCTCCAGTAACTCCCTGGTCGTAGTCCTCTGGAACTTTTCGATGTCGAAATCTTTTCCTGGCTTTTCATCTAGTGGCTCCTGCTCCACCAGCTTTGGTTCCGCTTCCGCACACCATCCTGGTACACAGGTCCATCTTTGGTAGCACCTCCTGGCACCACCTCCTTCATTCACGTTCCCGCCTTCGAACTCGAGCAATCTAGCCATCACGATCTTCCAATTGTCCCCCTCATAATGAGTGAACAACCTGGAGTGTTCCAGGCACCATGCTTTGAGGGTCTGTTTCAACCCGTCCTTCCTCTGGCAAGGTCTACAACAAAAGCACATCTCCAGATCACCTGGACTGCGAACTTTAAACGCACCTAACTGAACCTGAGTCACCCTCCTCGCAAGGGCACAATCCTCCAGTCGTGGAAGTCGATTCCCTAGAGTTTCTGAATCAGGGTCGTCCTTCAGCAAGATCCCTGCCTTCAGGCTCCCACACCTGTGAGCCTCCTACTTGGGCTCTGATACCATGTTAGAAAAGAACCCAACAGAGAATACACGCAATGAAAGACTTATAGTAATGCCCAGGAGCTCACAAAATGTGCGGTGTGGGTGTGGAATCACAAACTTCTTTACTTATGTGCATTCAATAGATGTGCAGACTCATCAATAGACAATGAACCGGCCAGATAGAGAAACCACCAAAATATATATATTTCCGTCTAAAACTATGGACACAATACAAGAGAGACAGATCCAAAGCCCCACCAATGGTGTGGTCCTCTGATCTTACCACAAGGTCCTTCTCCTATCAGCTGGCTATCTCTAGACTCGAGCCCGCGTGCTCCACCTGGAGCTTCTGTAGACTTTCCGTCCTTTGACCTCAGCTCCTTGCTGCCCTAGAAGACAGCCAAGGTCTCAGCCTCACACTTGAGCTAAGTCTGCAGCAACACTGGTACTCCTTCAGCTTCTGGATGTAGGCCCCAAGGGTTGTGCTCTGCTGCTCCTTTCTGCTCTGCTGGAAGCTGCACTGCTGGATACTGAAATGAGGCAAGAGCCTCTCCTTTTATAGGCCCTAAGGCCTGGCAAAAATACCGACCAGTCTGCCCTGACTGGGCCGACTGGACAGACCAGGTTGGCTGGCCCAACTGACCTGGTTGGCTCAGCCCAACTGGCCCTATATAAGGGCCCTTTGCTGGCCCTTTGTTCCATGCAGGGTCCAGCTCCTTTGCTGCTGTCCTGCCACCTGTCAGCCCTGCTTGCAAGCCATAGACCTGCCCATAGACCCCCACTATACTGCGCCTTGCTGCAGCCCTTTGCCGGCGCCTTGTCCTGGCCGTACCTCTTCCGTACACTGCCCTGCAGCAGCCCCGTACAGATCCGTACAGGTTTGTACCCTGCTCCATACACATGCTGATGTCAGCGCGCCTTTCATAGGGTCCTGCTGCAGTCCACTGAGTGCCTCATGCCAGGCCTGATCCAAGACACTGTGTCCCCGCCATCTTCCTGCACATGAGCTGCTCCTGATGCAACCTTCATCCTTGGGATACCCCACCAACCATGAATGCTCCAGATCTGTCCCAGATCCACACATCCAGGTAATCTGTCTTTGGGCACATCCTGCCCTAGGTCTCCCTCCCCCACGCTCTCCTCATTTGGGGGCTTACAGATGGGGAGGTGACCATTCCAACACAGTACACGTCGGATACCAATCCGTGCACATGACAGCACAGGAGGTCAGTACATCTTTTTTGCTTCAATTTTTTTCAGTTTGCTATTCACCGAGATGGATCAGCGTTCCGAAGCCTCTACACCCACTGCTCGTCCTTCCTCCTCCTCCAATCATCATTCATTCCCAATTTTGGTGAAGCTGGAAAGCTCGATGGGACGAACTATCCAATTTGGAAAGTCAAGATCCGAAGCCATCTGGTGGCACGGAAGCTATGGAAGATAGTGATTGGGACCGAGATGAAGCCGGAGGACATTGTGGACAAAAGAGATGATGTTCTATTTGAAGCAGATGCGGATGAACTCAGTGCATGGGAGGAGAGGGATGCTCAAGCCTTAGCAATGCTAATTGGCACAACAGCAGATGCTCTGATTCCTCATATCCAGTTGGCAGAGATGTCTTCAGAGGCGTGGGCCATACTGAAGGAGTTGTATGAAACTGATAATACAGCCCATATCATTACTCTTCAGCATCAACTTTATAATCTTGATATGAATGAGGGTGATAGTATGCATGACCATCTGACAAAGGTGAAAGTCGTGCGGGACCAACTCGCAGCAGTTGGTCAGAAGGCGGACTCGAGTCAATTGGCGTTGCTCACACTCCACAAGTTGCCATGGAGTTTCAAAAGTTTTGTGACTACGGTCACTGCGGGTCAACGGACTAAGCCAATCACCTTTGAGGAGCTTGGCCCACTCCTGCTTCAAGAGGAGGCTTGAGAGAAACTCAAGAAGTCAGAGGACACTGACCGAAAGAAGAAAATGAAGTGCTTTTACTGGGAAAAGCTTGGCCACTCCGCCAAAGAATGCCAAAAGAAGAAGGTGGATCAAAAGCGGAAGAGAGAAGCTAGGAACAAAGAAGAGCCTAAGAATGATTCTGCCAATGTGATGACTGGACAGCTGTTTTTTATCAGTGAACATTGTTCAGCGTATGTAGTTAGTGAAGGAAAAGAGGGTTGGTATGTTGACAGCGGTGCTTCAAAGCACATGTCTAACAGAAAGACTTGGTTCAAAACCATGGAAAGTACACACCCGGATTCCAAAGTTTTTGTCGGGGATAGCCGAACATGTCCTGTGAAGGGCATTGGTAGCGTTCCTTTCATTACAACCGCGGGTGAGGAGAAGGATATCTCTAGAGTACTTTATGTATCCAACCTTTGCAAGAACTTACTATCTGTAAGTCAGATGGACAAGAACAACATGTCCGTTCTCTTTGAAGACGGCAAGGTCACCCTGACATCCAAAGCAAATGGACACATGGTGGCCCAAGGAGTTGAAGAAAACGGACTGTACCGCCTCAGTGCAATGTTGGTTCATGAAGACAATGGAAAGTCCAAACTTTGGCATGAGCGCTTCGATCACGTCAGCTATGGAACCTTGGCTGAAATGTCAAAATCGAAGATGGTGGATGGACTTCCACCTATTACAGGCAATGATGGTGTCTGTAGGGCTTGTCTAGAAGGTAAGCAGCACACGGACAAGTTCCCACAAAAGGCCTCGTTTCGGCCCAGCAAACCACTTGAGTTGGTTCATGCCAACATTTGTGGCCCAATGTCTACAGCATCGTGGGCAGGATTCAGGTACTCACTTCTCTTTGTGGATGATTTCAGTAGAATGACCTAGGTGTATTGTTTGGCTAAAAAGTCACGGGCTTTCGAGAAGTTCAAGGACTGGAAGGCCAGAGTTGAAAAGGAGACAAGGGAGGATGTCAAGACGTTCCGTACAGACAGGGGGGGATAATTCACCTCAAATGAGTTCAACACATTTTGTCGCAAGCATGGGATCAGAGACAACTCACCACAGCACATACTTCTCAACAAAACGGGGTAGCCGAGAGGAAGCATAGAACCACCACAGAGACAGGGCTTGCTATGCTCCGAGGGAGGAACCTTTCTAAAGCCTATTGGAGTGAAGCTATCAAAACAGCCGTACACATTCTCAACAGGACCAAGACGAAAGCCGTCAAGGATAAGACTCCATATGAGGCATTTTATGGTAAGAAGCCCTCTATCATATCACTCATCTTCGCATTTTTGGTTCTAACGCATGGGTACATGTGCACAAGAAAGACAGGATCTTCATTTCACAGGAGAAATATTGCAAAGAGCTTCTAAAGAGATTCCAGATGGAGGATTGCAGGACAGCAGTAACTCCCATGGAGGTCAGGCTCAAGCTAAGTGTTCACGACACATATACTTAGATGAATCCAGGAACCTTCCCAAACTCATCCTCTAAAAACACAACATAGTGCAGTTTCAATCTCACGAGAGTCACTCATAAGATTGAAAACCATAAACTCATAACTGTTCACGACACATCCCAGCCAGTCGATACTCCTTTGTACCGATGATTGGTAGGAAGTTTGCTTTACCTTACCAATACTCGACCTGATATTTGTTATGCAGTTGGGCTATTATGCCAGTTCTCTGCTTCTCCCAGAAAGAGTCATTGAGATGCAGGTTTACGGGTGCTGAGGTATCTAAAGGGTACTTGTACCTATGGGATCACCTATACCAAAGGCATCGATCGAACTAGGCAGGTTCTGTGATAGTGATTGGGCGGGTGATGCTGACACCAGAAGATCAACAACAGGGTATTGCTTTTTACTTGCATCTGAGCCATCTCTTGGCTGAGTAAGAAGCAACCCACAGTGGCCCTTTCATCTACTGAGGCAGAGTACAGAGCCGCGTGTACAGCAGCTTGTGAGACACTGTGGTTAAGGTGGATTTTGGAGAACATGGACGTGTGTTAGGAGAGCGCAACAGTACTGATGTGCGACAATCAAAGTTGCATAGCCATTGCCAAGAATCCAGTGTACCATGCGTGGACCAAGCACATTGAAGTTCATTACCACTTTGTTCGAGAACTCATCATCGACGACGTAATCGAGCTCATGTACTGCCCGACTGCCGACAACTTGTCCGACCTCTTCACGAAGGCACTCCCTCGAAAACAGATGGAGCACCTCATCAGACGTATGGGGATTAGCCCACAGTTGTGACATTGAGGGGGGGTGTCAGATTCTCACTGTGCCCACCTGTGAGCCCCCGATTTGAGGGGACAAGGGGCAATGAGAGGTAGGAGGGCTGGGAGAGAGACTCAGGCCAGAAACAGAGGGAGGACAGCATGGCAGAAATAGGCAACCAGCACACGGGCTGGTCACTGCCTGCAACAGCAGGTATATAGGGGCTTTAGGCCTCACGTGGAGGCTCCTGCTGCAGACTGGCTGCACAGGGCACCCTTATATAGGGGCCTGTGGCAGGCCAAGTCGGCCCAACCAGGGCCACCGAGCAGGGCCAACCCTGGGCGGTTTAATGGGGCCCATGTGGTCGGCCACCAGACAGGGTACCGACCCTGCTGGTCGGTCATCTGAAGGTGCCTGGGCAGTGCCTATAAAAGGCCCACTTCTCCATTCAGCCCAGCATCCAGTGCAAAACTGAAAGCCCCTCTCCAAGGCTGTGTTCTGCACTCAGATCTGGAGCAGTTTCTGAGAGAGAGTTCATCATTGTTTTCCAGCACCCTGCTGAGTTTTGTATTGCTCCCTTGGAGCCATTTTCTGCCCACCATCCGGTGAATGAATATGCTCTCTCTCTCTCTCCATCTATATTTCTGAGTGTGTGTTTGTTGCATCTGTGATCATCTATCTGAGTTGAGTGTGTGAGAGTTGGAGAGATCTTGGGTGGAGAATTGAGTGATTCATTCCCTCCTATTTTCTAACACTCCCCCCTTTTCAGTACTTCTAAAAGGGGTGTGAATTGCCATTATTCTACGTTAAGGATGGGAGCAGCCTGATCATTAGCAAGACAATCATCCAATACCTAAATAAATTTATGTTTTTCCTTCTCTCCGAGAGCTAAAGGTTACCTTTGTTATGCCCGTTTCTCAACCAGAGGATCATTCAATAGAACTGGAACCTCACTATGCAGAGCTTCATAGCAAATGAATTGCATTGAGAATGAGCCAACTGGCTATGAGTGCTCAGTAGAATAGGAAGATGCCCTCTGTTATAACTCTGAAGTTGGTCTACCTGGCTTGACTAACAACGCCAAAATTCTGATTCCGAAACTGGATGATCCACATGATGTGCTGAAAGAAGAATTTACACTGTTCAGCCAGCTAGATCATAAGTCTGGAAATCACCAAGTGAGAATGAAATACTTGACTCTTTTCCATTGCAGAGGTAGAGAGATGTAGGCTGCACCATTATCTATGACAAAAGTGCCCTTTTCGACAGCAAAGACATTGAGATACACACCACAGGGCTAGCTAAGAATTGATTGGGCAACCCCATATCACACAAAAAAAAAATAAGAATCCATGGTAGGGCCGAGGGAACAAACCACCCTACATATAGGCTCTCCCTCTGGCAATTCGTGCGTTGTACTGTACTCTATCTCATAGGTGATTCTGGTCTTCTGAAGGGTTAATAAAACAACCTTCCTCTCTTTTTTTCTCTAGCTCCCGTGACTTGGTTGCAAATGAGCTACACAATGGTCTTATCAGAAAGCAGGTTCCGTTTCTACTCAGCCTTCAGTTCGGTGGATATCTGTAGTACAAGAACCGTAATTCTATAGGGATTTGCGGAGAGAGAGAGAGGAGAGAGAGCTCTGATTAATCAACACACAAGATAATACTAAGTATTCCTTCATTGTCGTTTCCCTTCGTGAAGACATTGTGGATACGGACTTAAGCATACCTATGAGGAAAAGTTCGACCCTTTGTCATGGGTACCGTAACAAGGTGCCTTCTGGCGTCGGCTGCCGATTTTTGCACGGCAATGATGACCTCCTTGGCTTTCCCGACACCCACACCAACCCTTCCCATCTTGTCTCCGACAATGACAATTGCTCTGAATGAAAGTTGCTTTCCTCCCTTCACAACCTTTGTGACTCTTCTTATCTGCACCACCTTCTCCTCCATACCATCCTTCACCCCCCTACCTCCACCTCCCCTAGAGAATCCCTCACCGTCCCCCCTTTTTCCTCTCCTGCCTCTCTGGCCAGGGCCGTCGTCGTCTTTGCCCATCCCAGAACTCGACTTCTTGGTCGATAATTTGGAGAATGCAGGCCCATAGAGAGCCTCGTATGCCCTTCGGGCATCTTCTGGAGGCTCTTCCTCGTCGTTAAGGAACACGATGGATGCAGATGTAGTGGACGAGAGGGGCTTGGGCGTCTTGATAGGAGAAGGGCCAAAGAAGCATTTGGGGAGGGAGCCGAAGATAGAGGACTTGGGCAAAGTGGGCGAAGTGGTAGAGGTAAGGGGGGAGGCAGAGGATGATGAGGATAGACTTAGGGAGGAAAGAGCAAAGGTGGTGGCGGAGAGGGCGGACGCCATAGCCAGGAAGCTCGGCTGACCTGAGGATAGCAACCCACACTACACTATCCACTTCCCACAAACACACGATATGACCCAAGGCCAGCAACTAGACGGGCATGCTCACGTCATAGGGTGAATGGGCATTTTCCAGTAGGTACGTTGGTAAGGGCCTTTTCCCACTAGCAATTAGGTTATGTTAATGAGCTTAACATAACTACTTCTGTCAAATTAAAGTCAACCTTAAAATGGAAATTACATTCCCATTGGCAACCCATTATGTTATGTACTAAGTGGTTTTAAACAAGGGTGCATCTATGGACGAAAGCACTTGGCTCCAACTTGTGGGTTTTACGGGTCTTTAGACACTGTCAATTGTTTAGTAAGAAATAATAAAAAAGAAACACTTTGAGGACTCGCAAGATCCATTAGGCTTTGCCAAGGTTTTATAGTTAGTTGCCAACGTTATTTTTCCTTGAAGGTTTTACGAATCATACCCACAAAGTTTTGATGTCAACTTTCTGGGGTTTTTTTGGCTTTATTTTTATATATACAGATCCAATAGACGACAATCTCTTCACCGACAGGCATAAGCCCGATAGGAAGGCATAAAGCACATTTGGCTGGCATAAAGCCATTTCAATAAGAAAACAAATTCTTGTTAATAGGCGAACTTGCTTTTCTGGAAAACAGCTTTCTAGAAAGTAATTTTTTTTCATGCAACAGCTTTAGCAGTTAACAGGCAAATCGACTTTAGCGCCTTGCTCACAAACAAACACGCGAGACCTGGATGAGCGACTAGAAAGCTTAAAGTGACTTGAAGACTTATAGCTGGAGAAAGCCAAGGGAATCATTCTAGGGAGAGCTCAAGCATGGAGGGAGAGTGGAGCCACTGAATTGATTTATAGCCATTTTGGAGGGGGGTAAAAAGTGCACACAAGCTAAAAATTGAAAAGCCAACAGCCATCTAAAAGTACAGGTTAAGAATTTTAAAAATTCCTAATAAAATTTCCTTAAAAACTAAGAATAATCACAACACTCCCACTCAACACAATCCTAAAGCACTGTTTGTAGGAGAGCCAGTGCTAATAAAACTTTCGAGGTATTTTTACAGCATGCGGCTGCCTAGAGAGATGTTTGGGTTTTCTGACACCCCCTTGAGCCACGTGTCACGAATCTAAGCCCTTGACCTAGTTTCATCTTATGCCCTTGATCTCGTTTCATCTTGTGCCCTTGATTTCGTTTGATCTAAGCTAAGCTTTTGACTAAAGCACTAAAAGCATAAAGGTGCTTTTTACAATAACAAGACTATATAAATGTTTCAAACCTATTCGATTTGAAGAGATGGTCTACTTGATTTGCAAGTTTGGGCTTATTGGCATGTGAAGCTTTGGAGAGCCTCGTGATGACCTTATGCTCTACTCTCACAAGCCTAAAAGCTCGACTTACTACAGTGATCAAACTCCCATTTTCTCAAGGTTGGAGGGGCACGTAATGCTAGCTAAGTGGAGAGTGAGAATGTTACATGCTCTACTCCGGACTTCCTCTAATGATAGTTGTCTTTTTGTGTTGTCTAGAGTCTACTGAATGATTTGAGAATGTTGGAATCATCCTGCTCAAGGACACATGCCCTCTCAAGGTCACATTGGCAAGTTTTTTAGATATTGTCTCTCGGTGTTCGACTATGATTATGACTATTGACATTGAGGTAATATGCCAGTTTCTTTTCCATTCGCGAAACTTCCCCTCGGTGCTAATATTCTCGATGTTTATATTCTTGACGTTATCTCGGCACCCAAGGAAGAGGCCCGTTCCCTCGGATTATAACTCTTTGGGATAGGACGCGTGCCCCCTCCCTGCCTACACTATGTGTGGTTATAATATTTATATAGTTTGAGCCACCATGGTGGCTGAAGCCCGGGGTTCCATCCATATTAATTGTTGCAGGGCACCGCAGTGGAATCTTAGGTGCCACCCCAGATGGGCTGGTAATCATGAAGAAGATGCCATGTGGTGGGTGAGTAGGCCACTCTAGTGGCTGGTAATTAATTGCCAACCCGATGGAATCTTAGCCACAATAGACGTGGATCTAGTAATCCCCACAATGGTAAATCGTGAAGCTTTAATCACTCATTACCATGCACTCTAGTTCTCTGTTGAGCATGTGAGCCCGATGACTGGTAATTTTTATTGCACTCATAGTGATCATGCATGCTTAAGCCCAGTGGTTGGTGAGCAGTGGCTGGTATTTTAACTGCCAGCCTGGTGGAATCGTAGCCATGACAGATGTGTCTATAATCACTCATTACCATCCCATTACCATGCACTCTAGTACTCTACTAAGCATGCGATCCTGGTGACTGGTAATTTTTACTACACTTGTATTGATCATGCATGCTTAAGCGGAGTAGTGGGTGAGTGATGGCTGGTAGTTTTAACTGCCATCCCAATGGAATCATAGCCATGACAGATGTGGCTAATGAGAGCCACCACCAACAGGCAGTAATTCCCACAAAAGTAAATCATGAACCCTAATCACCTCTAATCCCTCATTACCATGCACTCTAGTACTCTCCTGAGCATGCAAGCCCGGTGACTGGTAATTTATTGCACTCGTAGTAATCATGCATGCAAGCCTGGTGGTGGTAACTAGAAGGTGAGTAATTGCGGGCCACTACGGTGGTTGGTAATTAACTACTAGCCTGGTGGGTCTTAGCCGCCACCATAGACGTGGCTAGGAATCTTAGATGACACCACCTCTAATCACTCATTACCATGCAAGTCAATACTACCGCCTTGAATTAATCAAAATTTGAGCCAATCACTGTGGTGGCTCTCACCTTGGTAGTGTAGTTAGGCTACAACCACCGTGGTGGCTCTCACCCTGATAGTGTAGTCGGGCTAAAAACCACTATTCCATTCCCTTAACCATTTCATCTTCTATCCCTCTTGACCGTTTTGTTCTTGCTTTGCAAACTCAAGCCTTCACTATTCCATTTCCTTCATTGTTTCATCTTCTATCCCTCTCGACCATATCTTTCTCCGCTGCTGCAATCGGACTGCAAACTCAAGCCTCCACTATAATTTCATTTCCTTCATTGTTTCATCTTCTATCATTCTCAACCATTTCTATCTCCCTTGCACTCTTCCTGCAACTTCTATCCCCTCTCGTAATGGACCCTGCACAGTCCGAGAGCTCCTCACTCAATCTTTCCTCCCCCTCTGCAGCACAGTGTGAGAGCCCCTCCTCCCCTGATCTTGAAATCGTGACATATGGGAGCTCCTCTCTCACTCTTTAAAAGCCGAATTTGAATGCTCTCCAAAACTTTACCAAGTTGGTACAGGAGCTGAACTTGAAGAAGGGGCAACTAGTCTGTCAAGGTCAGAAGATTACCATCAATGAAAGTGTGATTGAAAATGCTCTAGGAATTTCTAGAGGCAGTTTGCAAGCACACTTTTTCGAGAAGCAATGGAAGAGACAAGATATTCTAGATGTATACCCCAATGCTTAGATTAGTAAAGATAGTGGAGTCAAGCTTTCTAGCTTGCCAACAGACCTCCAAGATGTGTCGAAGAAGACCATTAACTTCTTTCCTGATACAAGAGGCACCGTGAAGTTCTGGCAGGTTCAAGCAACAGTAGAGCAATTGAAAGGACATGATGTATCTTTCTCAAGGGTGATCTCCAAGAGTGTGTTAACCAACCTGAAGAATTGCATGGATGGAAAATCCCAATTCTCATCTCAGTCCACTGGAGTCGCAATGCACCTGATGGCATCTACCCTCAAAGGGATTTTTTAGCAATACGATAAGCAGATGTCTCAGAAGGTGACTTTTCTACAAGAGAAAGCCACCGATGTAGTAAAGGCAGTGCAACTTGAGAAATTCTCAGGGAAGATGCATAAGCCAAGGTAGAGGAGGCAGAGGTGAGGGCCTTGTAGGCATAAGAGCACAAGCTGAGGCCGCTACAAAAACAATCGACATGGAAAGGCATAGAAGAGAAGAAGTAGAGAAGCGCATGAAGGAGCTCTGAGATAGGCTCAAAGAAGTGAGAAGTGATGGGGACATGCCGGACAAGGATCTAGAAAATATGCAAAAGGAGCTTGAAGATAAGAGAGCCGAAAAGGAGGGTCTTTACAAATGGCTCTGCAACATGCAGAACGCATTGAACATTGAAAAATACCAGATGATAGAGGAGCTGAAAAGGGAGAATGCAGAAACTAGAAAGGTGTTGCAGGAACTGTAAGAGAGCTTCAAGGCAAGGAAGGATGGGGCACAGAGCAGTCGATGTGGAGAAAACAATGAGGCAGCTCTCCAGGCTAGGATGGATGCAAAGAGCAGCCACGGTGGAGCAAGTTGCAATAGCCATCCATGGTGGAGTAATTTGCAGTAGCCATTTGGAAGTCCAAAGAGTAAGCTACAAGACCCTGCAACAACAAGATTACGATAGCACTTTGCACGAGCTTGCCATGGCTTTTGACCTTTATGAAAAGTAGTCTGTCGCCTTGAGAAATTTTCAAACTAGAGTGGAAGTCTTGGAAATGGCCCATGAAGATGTTTTCGAGCAATTTAAGTAGCTTCAAAAGATGCTGAGGGATTCAGATGAAGCTGTTGCACAGAGTGAGCAAAGAGTGGAAGAGATGAAGGAGAACATCCATCGTAGCCTTAGGATGAGGGAGGAAGGAATCAAGAAGCAACTTCGTCATGTACAGAGCAAGACTATGGTATTGACAGCATCAATAGTTAAATTGGATGCCTATCTTGCTATGTAGCAGGGTCCAAAATGCATGGTCTGCCATACCTTCATCATAGATGACTGATTCACTGGAAGCTTCCTCAGCTCCAACCATGTCCTGAATGTGTGTAACTATAGTAGATCTTGTTGAAAGTGGCGATGTCCTATTGTGTATCATTCTAGCAGTGGCTATTTCCTTCTATTGCAATAGAGTAGCAAGAACAGTACAATTATGATATGAATCCTCATTGATAACATGCCCTATCTATAGAATAATAATTCTTCTTCACTATCCATATATGTAAGATTCATTGCATGTGGGTTGCAATGGCTTACTTCTCTAGGGAATTAGAGTCATTGTAAAGTTTGGCGACCTGAGCTCCATCACTGTTTACACATGATCACCTTCTAACTGCATGTGAGTGTCCATCTCTTGGATATTTCTTGACTACAAAAATGTCTTGCCTTTATATGTGCTCCAAGATATTACTTCAATCCCTTGACCCTTGGCTCCATCCTAGGCATGCTAGCTAGCAATCAATTGCTTTCATTAGCGCCTTGAATTAGAAAAATAGAGCTACCAGCGTAAAGCTTTTTGGTTACTTGTGTGCTTGCATGACATTGAGAGCTGTCGACCAGGTACAACACAATCTGTTGGGCTGAACATGAATACCACTAAAGAGCTATGCCTGTTATAAACGAGTACACCAAATTACAGAACTTGCCTGTGAGATCAAAGCAGCAAATATTTGACATAGTTGTTGTACACCATATAGCAAGTTCTAGGAATGTTTTCTATGAGAAGTCCCTTTGTGGTGAAACAATGAAGTATCAATATCCTCTTGGCTCCCATTCCTTGGGCCTTGTGGCCACCTGAATTAGCGAGGGATTAGTAGATAAGCATGTGTTCTTGCAGTTGTGATCTGACGGGACAATCATGATGATCTATATAATTGAATCATGACGATCTATATAATTGAGTCTGACAAGTATTATGAATCAACATTTGAGAGTGCTTCTTATGTAGGACATGCAATAGCATTCATGCATCTCTGAGGAGCTATTCCAGAGAAATCTATACCATCACATCGCCTTGATCTTTATCGTCTCTTTAATATGTTCATTGGCTACATTTAATTAAGGCTTTCTTTTGTGGTCATGCAACAGTAAGTGTTCTGTGTAGAAATTTATTTCTTTAAAAGTGGTAGTTCAATCAGATGCACTTTTAAAAATATACTGTCAATGTGTAACATTGAATGGTTGCAAATGAAATAGCCTTTGATATGCATATACATTGCATCATGCAGACCTTAGAAAAGCATAAGATTGTAGATCATCAAACACAAGTTTAGTGCACAAATTTTTCTAAAAGAAGAGGAGATTGGTTTCATAAGTTTTGAAACATTGCATTGGTGTCTTTGCAAGGAGCAAGTGTGAAGGAAATATTGGGGGATGCTATGCTAAAGAAATATGCCAGCAAAATAGCAATAACGAGTGAGGCGAGAAAATTTTCTTAAGCTAAGCAGACTAGTTAATCTAGTTTCCAAGTAATTTTTGGAGTTGTGCCTGGTAGGAGTAGAGTTTTTGGTTGGAAGGCATTTGCATTCCATAAAAAGTTTGTATAAGCGTATCTTTTGGAAACACATCATAAAGAACTACATCACAACTACTATAGAGTTGGTGACAGTCTATCTTAGCAAGGGCGCGCATTGAAAATAATTGAAAAACATGATATATGTACATATAATAATCAATGGAAAAGGGGTTTGAGATTCTAGGTAAGCAAGAGTTAGCTCACGATGGTAGCCTCTATCACACTCCTAACAAACATGGCTGGCAAAATCCAAAGCACATACTACTTGGATCTGTTGAAGCCAGAGACAGTTGGTGTAACCAAAGGGAATTAAAGCCTTCAGGGGACATGCCTTGTAGAGATCCCTAGACATCAACAAAGGTAGCTGGTGTGTAGCTAGTCAGGTTGCCATGGTTCTTCGCAACCCAATTATTTTTTTTTACAATTGACCAAGTTGACCTAGTGCTCCTACAAACCTCCTATTGTGTCAACATGTAAGGTGCATTAGTAGATCCTTAATGATTTTTGTCTCCCTACCTCCTGAGTAAGTGCATAATCTTCCTAGGACATTTCTGTAGCAACATATCATGAGCCTTGACTCCCACACTTTTTGTGCATAAAGGCAAGTCTACAATAATTGTTGTCCTACAGCAAGCGATGAGATAGCAATGTTGAATGCATTTTGCAATGTGTTAAACACGTGTAATCTACGAGCAAACCACCCAAGGTTTGGTATTACAATTTTTGGAGAGGAAGAGTTCCAACTCTCCCCCCATATGAACATGTGGTTATGTGTTGAGTTCTTCAATAATTTAATGTGTGGCTCTAAAATAAGTAATGTGCCAATTGCAAAGTCCTAAGTGCTGAAATGCAATGTGCTATGTATGAAATGGAAACTCTTATGTCCTTATTGCAGTGTGCTATAGGTCTACTAAATCTCATTTCCTTACACAATGCTCTCTTCTTTCTCAACATTGTTGCCTGCCCAGATCTAATTAGGTAGGCAACATAGTGGGATGAAATGAAAAGTTGCTCCCTTGTTGAACCACATGTCACCAATAAAAATCAGCCATATGTCATTGATAAAATAAGCTGCTTTTTACAACCCTGCATTTATAACACATCTTGACTTTTTAGGCAAGTAGCATAGGGGGAGAAAAGCAAATTCTGGCATCTCGTGGAACCATGTCATTCTTCCTTTCGAACAAGCTCGTGGCGGCTAGAGGTTTCTCGAGTGCTTTGACCATCATGATTACTTTCTTGTTTTAGGTTTGGTTCTTCTTCTTCTTCTTCTTCTTTTAGGGCAGCACCTACAAATAGTCGCCAATGCTCCATGACCGACTACACATCAATACCTCTGTAACACACGTATACACTTGTGGGGGCGCATTGCATTGACCAGAGCTAACCAAGCGATTGATGGTGATTGACTAGATAATGATGATGATGCCATTACTAATGATATTACTATGCAGTACTTAAAACTTAGCATTTAGCATGGGTGATAATGCTCATTTAGTAACTCCACCTTTGATGATTGTTATATTAGTTTTCTGTTAGTCTCATAGAACCATCAGTCTTTTGAAGACTTTAATAAACTTTCTTTCTTTCTGTTCCTTTCTCCTCCTTCTCTTCTCTTTCACTCTACAATTGATTGATTCTTCTGGCGTGCTTCTAGGTACCTCCCTCTTGCCTTGTTTTTAACATGGCAACGCTCAGTCAAGAAAATTTTTAAAAGCATGCTTTTAATGGATAAAGCATTGCTTCTATGGTTCTTAATCAAACGAGTTCTTATTATTAGCATTCTATAAAGGTGCCCCACCAAATTCAATCTACAATTCATGACCACATCGACAGCGGGACGAGCCTAAGGAGAAACTATTAGAGTAAGCCAGCCTTTGTTTGGGATTCAAGTAGTTGTTTAGATGAGAGCAAGTATGTTGTTGCAGGTCAGATTGGAACTCCTTACACAACAAAAAGACCAAAGGGTTCCTTTGCAACAAAGAACCAAATGGAAACATTGATCCATTCTAGAAGAGAACATCGAAGGACATAGCATTAGCCAAGTTGACATAGCATGTCATCGGGTATTGTCCATCAACAGATGTGGGGTTAGGATCACGGCATAAGAGAATGTTGGAACCATCTTGCAAACAAATTAGTGTCAAAATATAGCTCAACTTCATAGATATGCTGAAAATAAGCTCCAAGATTTCATTCAGACAACAAGAAGCTTTTATTTGTAAGTAGTAGGAGACCTCATGAAGAACTAGGTGAAGTTCCTTAGTAGAAGAGCATTGGTGTCTCCGTTTTCAAGTGATTTCTTGTAATAAGTCTCAGCCCTATTAGCAGAAGTTATAATGCAATCCGAGTGATGGCTTTCATTCTGCTCAAAAGCATGAATTCATTCTCCATCTCTAGATCTGTTGTTGCTAATGGCATACATAAGAATTTGTTCCTTAGATTTAGATAGCATGAATTTTGTTGGAATACTAACTATAGAGGATGCCACACTCAAGTAGGTGCCCCCGATTAGAAGAGCAGAGGACCTCATGTGCTACAAGGGGGTTATTTGATCATCTAGGGAGAAGATGGGGTAGTTCTGACTCTCCCTATGGTGCTGAATTTGAGCCAAGATGCATCATAGGGAGCCAAGGTCTATAGGTTCAAGATATGAAGTGGTTGAAGAGGAGAGGGCTAATTGAGGGTCCGTTGTACTACAAATGGCTGTGTACTATTGATTGTGCTGTGTTGGCTTAGTAGGGCTGCATACTTAGGTTGAATGTTGTTGGTTATCACCCAAAGCCGGTTGCTACGGAGGCAAGGCCCTAGACTCCAAGGCAAGAGATGATTATAATAGTCCTCAAAGCCCCTATTTATAGGCTGAATGTACACCCCTACCTACTGCTGCCCACTGGCTATTTTGCTTACCAATTGGCTACTTAGTGGCCCACCCAGGCAAACCTAATGCATGGTTGACCATCTAACTTGCCGCCTACTTGTTGTTCAAGCAACACTTGTGTGACAAAGCTGAACATGTAGGACTCAAGGTATGCCGCATTTGTTTTCAAATTCATTTTAATTGGTCTAGCATGTATGGATCCTCCCTAGCTTAAGCACATTTGTGCTAGTGGTGATTTTTTAGAATCACATGAATGCCTAGGCATGTAAAGTTCTTGCCTATCTCAATTTTATGTCTATTGTAATCGATGGCAACCCTTTTGTTTAACGTTGGCAATCATTGTCTCAGGTTCCCCACATTAGTGGTCAACGCACTACTCTTGCAAAAAGATTTTGGAGGTCCTATTGGCTTATATGCAAAGAGAATGACATCATTAATTTTCACAAGGAGTGGAGGACCATTAACCTAAAATCAAATATTCAACATTGTGCTTTTCATGCAAGGTTGAGTTCAAGTGTCAAGGATGCACTTGGAAGTCACACATACTCAATAGAAACGAGTAGTATGACCGTCTACAACTTGCTAGACACCTGATCCACTAGGTCTCAAGGTTGGGCTCTCTGATTTCAAGAAATATCTTATTGAAATTTTCAAGTTGGATCTTGATGGTAGCTTTCGTTCGGCACATAAAAAGGAAGCACATTGGTCATGCTAGGGAATATCTAGGGATGATTATTAAAATTTTCAAGTTGGATCTTGATGGTAGCTATCGTTGGTCACATAAAAAAGAAGCACATTGGTCATGCTAGAGAATAATTAACAAGTAGCATGACCATCTACGACCGGTTAGACACCCGATCCACTGGGTCTCAAGGTTGGGATCTCTTGATTTCAAAAAATATCTTATGAAATTTTCAAGTTGGATCTTGATGGTAGCTATCGTTGGTCACATAAAAAAGAAGCACATTGGTCATGCTAGGGAATATGTAGGGATGATTAATGAACCACAACATGAAAATCAACAAAGGGCATGACTAAGGTTCACTTTAAGAAGAAAAAATACCATTTTTATGGGTGTTGGTAATCCCCCAAATGTAGAGGCCAAAATCTCTCTCTCTCTCTCACCCCCTCTCATGCAAGCATTAAAGTCAATCATTTTATTATATTCCAAGTAAATCAAGCTGTCCACAAGCCTTATGTACTTCGCTTCGTCCACCAATGGTGATGAATCCTCATTTGAGAGCTTCAAGTCTACCTCCATAGGGATACCAACTATCTTGCACTCAGTCATGCCAAATGCCTTCAGTATCTCTCTAGCATACTTCAGTTGTGAAATGAAGATTTGTTTTGGCTTTTGCCAAACTTCAACCCCCAAACATAAATGCATCAGTCCGAGGTCTGTCATTTCAAACTCTCTTCCTAGCAAATGTCCCTGTTATGACAAGGTCATCCACATAAAGGACCACGACCATACACTTGCCTCCTTCTCTGAAGATATACAAATTTGCATCAGATGGGCTCCTTTGAACCCATTTTGCAGAAAGTAGGCATCAATTCGTTGGTACCATGCTCATGGGGCCTGTTTTAGCCCGTAAAGTGCCTTCTTCAGTTTACAGACTTTACCTTTTGAACCGGGGATCTCAAAACCTAGTGGTTGTTCCACGTATACCTCCTCCTTGAGATCTCCATTCAGAAAGGCAGATTTTACATCCATCTAAAACACGGGCCAACTTCCCTGGGCAACTAAAGCCAAAACACTGCGAATTGTGGTTAGTCGAGTTGTGGGAGCAAAAGTATCCTGATAGGTCTTGTACACCCACTTGGTGCCGATTACCTTATGTTTTGGTGGTCGATCCACAAGGTCCCAAGTGTTGTTCTTCATTATGGAGCCATACTCTGACTGCATAGCCTCCATCCACCTATCATCACCATGTGCCTCTTCAAGACACTTGGGTTCATCAGCACGAATCACCTCTATCATCAAAGCGTAGTTGACCAAGTGTTCCTGCGCCCTTCTTTGCTCCTCTAATCTCTTGGACCGGCGGTGTTCGGATGGTTCGTCCTCAATGGATGGAGTTTCTCTACCATCCAAAAGCTGCTCTACCCACTTCGGGAATGGCCGTTGCCGTTGTGGTTCTGTAGGCTCTTCTTCCTCTTCTTTATCTTGAATCCTCCCAAGCACCGTTAGGGGAGTTCGGTTTGCTGTTGGTGGTTGTACTGGATGGATATCTTGGTCCTAGTTGTCTAGGAAGGAAGCATCCTCCTCCAATTGATGCGGTTGTTTTGAGAAGACCACATCGTGACTTACAATTACCTTCTTAGTAACAGGGTTATAGAGATGGTAACCCTTCGCCTCTTCACTGTAGCTCAAGAAAATACACTTTCGGCTCTTCGGTTCCCATTTGGTCCTATTAGCATTAGGGACATGCACAAAACAGTCACATCCAAAAACTCTGAAATGTGCAGCTAAAGGTTTCTTACCAGAAAAGGCCTACAGTGGAGTCATCCCATTCACAGCCTTCATGTAGCTACGATTCAGAATGTAAACTACTGTGTTACATGCTTCAACCTAGAAAGTCTTTGGCAAATCTTTCCCTTTCATCATACTCCTGTCCATTTCGTAGATGACACGCATCTTGCTTCTGCTACTCCATTTTGCTGTGATGTATGCTTGCTAGAAATAGTAGAAGACAGAGGCTAGATGCTAAGGAATCAGGGTTGTTGTAGCCAGTGATGAAATGGGCTTCACGGGCTTGCTCTTATATAGCCACCACAAGTAGTTGGTTAGAGCCAATTGGGTGACCGACTCAGTCCGCCCAAAATGGCCGACTGGGTGTCGGTCCTAAAATAGGCCACCGACCACACGATAGAACCGGTGCACAAAAAAGAGCAAGACACCTACGGTTGCCGTTCGGCCCAGAGCCATCCGGGATCATCTAAGGCTCCAAACAGGCCCCACAACCTAAGAGGGGCTGCCCCGAGAAATGCTCCATCTACCCTCAGTGCGGTCAATCATGGGATGCCTTCCCGCACTTGCATGTAGCCTAGTTGGCGGTGTGCCAACTCTATCTGAAGCCATCCAGCCATCAGATCACACATGGCTCCCATCTGGTGTCCAAACTAGGACCTACCGGATAACCGAGCTACTCAAATACCTTCTCCTCATATGGGGGGCTTACAAGTAGAGTTAGCTGGTTCCTGCGTAGTTACACGAGAGTGGAGCATTGATATTTAACAGTCAGCTAGTAGCAAAAGGTGTCAAGGAAGGACGCTTATACAGAATGCTAGCTATAGTACCAGATAAGCATGCCATGTCAGCTCAACCACAACAGATGCCACTATCTCCAAAATGGCACAAGAGATATGGTCATGTCAACTTCAAGTACTTGTTAGATCTCAGGAATCAGAATATGGCATTGGGATTCCAAAGCTATAGTTTCTTGGAAAAGTTTGCGAAGCATGCTACTTCAGCAAACAAAATCGAACCAACTTTGTCAGAAGTACCTCTCGTGCACAAGGTATTCTTGATTTGATACATACAGATGTATGGGGTTATGCCTAGACTCGCAGCATCAATGGTTCACTTTACTACTTGACTTTCATTGATGACTACAGCAGATATTGTTGGGTCTACTTTTTGAAAGAGAAATTTAAAGTGTTTTCCAGATTTCAAGAATTCAAAGCCATGGTAGAAAACCAAATAGGCAGAAAGATCAAGGTCATGAGATCAGATAGAGGAGGTGAATACATGTCTTCAGCATTCATGAACTTTTGCAAAAATCACGGCATTTGAAGACAATTCACATGTGCAGATACTCCTCAGCAGAATGCAAGAGCTAAAAGGAAGAATGGGACTTTAGCAGACAGTGCTAGAGCAATGCTTAGTGAAAAGCATTTTCCAAATTAATATTGGGCAGAAGCAATAGCTATAGCAAACTACTTGCTTAATCGGCTTCCTACCGAAACGATACAAGGTATGACTTCTTATGAAGCATTCACTGGACACAAGCCACACATTGGGCATCTCCGCATATTTGGTTGCATAGCATATGCCCACATACATGATGATCATTGTAGGAAATTGGATGCGAAGTCATGCAAATGCATCATGGTTGGCTACAGTGAAGAAAGCAAAGCATACAAATTGTATGATCCCATCAACCGCAAAGTCATTATCTCCAGAGATGTAATCTTTGATGAGGAATTAGAATGGAAAACCTCACCTACACAGGATATAGAAGCATCGACTTCACAGCCATCTATAGAATAGGTTGATGAAGAAGAGCAAGAATTGCCAGCAACACCCCAAGCAGAGCCACAATAGCTCAGACAGTCTACTAGGGAAAGCAGACCACTAGCAAGATTGACATATGCTCAGAAAGGCAAAGCAATTCAGGTGGAAACCACCAACTATTCTCTTATGACTACCATCATGGCTACAGAAGAGCCAGTGTACTTCGAAGACGCAGTAGACAAGCCAAAATGGCAAACTGCTATGAATGAAGAAATAGATGCTTTGTATAAGAATAATACTCGGGAATTATGCGACCTTCCACCAAGAAAGAAGGCCATAGCAAACAAATGGGTATACAAAGTGAAGTACAATCCAGATGGAAGTATTCAAAGATACAAAGCCAGACGAGTTGCAAAAGGATTTGCACAACAATATGGTCAAGACTATGATGAGACTTATGCTCCAGTAGCAAAGATGGATTCTAACGGTTCTTGATATCACTAGCAACACTCAGTAAATGGAATGTATATCAACTCGATGTCAAGAATGCATTTCTCAATGGTTACATAGACGAGGAAGTCTACATGCAACAACCAGCAGGTTATGTTGAACCAAGAAAGGAGAATAAGGTTTACCATCTCAAGAAAAGTCTCTACGGCTTAAAACAAGCACCCAGAAGTTGGTACAGTAGAATCGACAAGTATTTTTCTGATTTGGGATACATGAAGTCCAATGCAGATCATACTCTCTACTACAAAGTTCAAGGGGAAGACATTACTATTGCACTTTTGTATGTAGATGATCTGATTGTGACAAGAAGCAAGGATAGCTTCATCAGAAAACTAAAACAAGACTTATCTACAGAGTTTGACATGAAATATCTTGTACTTATGCACTATTGTCTTGGAATTGAGTTTTGGAGAAATTCAGATAGCACATTCATGAGTTAGCTCAAGTATGTTGACAGTCTCCTAAAGAAGTTTCATATGGCAGATTGCAAGATTGCAACCACTCCCATGGAACAGAGTTTGAAACTAAAGATTTAGAAAAGCCTATTGTCAATGACAGATATATCTGACAATCACATGGCCAGATATTTGTTATGCAGTAAGCTCACTAGCACAGTTTATGGCAAATCCAAAATAGTCTCATTAGAATGCAGCCAAAAGAGTCTTGAGATACACTAGACGTACAAGACAATTTGGGATAGAATATAGAGGAAGTCATCCACGGTTGCATGGATACTGTGACAGTGACTATGTCGGAGATCATGAGACTAGGAGATCGACACAGGGATATGCATTTTTCCTTGATCAAGGTGCTATATCATGGTTGTCAAACAAACAACCAACTATTTCTTTATCTTCAACTGAAGCAAAATATAGAGCACTCACTACAGGTGCATGTGAGGCTATATGGCTCAAAAGACTATTGCTGGAAACAGATTACTTTGATGAGTCTAAGCCCACAACAATATACTGTGATAATCAATCGGCTCAAGCATTGGCCAAAAATCCAGTATATCACTCTAGGACAAAGCACATTGATGTCAGAGAGCACTTCATCAGAGAAAGAGTGTTACTTGGTGACATCACACTGCATCATTGTGATAGCAAAGAGAATGTTGCATACATCTTTACCAAACCACTCGGTAAAGAGCTATTCAAAAAACGCCGACTAGCTCTTGGTTTGATGCAAAGGAAGGACATTCCCATTAAAGGGATGTGATGGAATGTAATGCTCAGTCCTTCTTCGCTTCCCCAAAATCATCATCTTGAGGGAAGGCCTACTTCATGATGTTGATCTTGAGGGAAGGTGTTGAGAGTTCACGCTCAACATCATGTGATCATGTGTGCATAGCACCATCACGTGATCATATGTGCATAGCACTAACCTTATAGAGTGCTATAAAGGAAAGGGTTAGATCCCCTATCCCTAACCCTAAAAGGGTTTGTATATATTCTATTTTTTTAACTAAATCTAGTGTATAGTTAGTCATTTGTGGTGTGCTCTCTAGCTGTGCCCTCTCTCCTCATCTCCACTCTTCTCCTCTCCCCTCTTCATATTTTGTCAAAGCCCTGTAGAATGCACGAAGATCCACGTGATTGTTAGGCGAATGCTAAATCTATCCATGGATCACATCATATGCATTAGAGCTAACTATCAGCATGGCAAAACACCCAGAGACATCCATAGGCATAGGCATAATCATATGTCAATCCACATCAATGCCCACCAATCAACATCCATAAGGCCTACATAAGTATCCCATGGCATAGCCCACCTTTGTGTTGAGAGTTGTGGTGCCATGAGCACATGTAGAGCAAAGGTATGAGTAAAGGGCAAGCTGCCACATGGTATGGAGGAGATATCCCACATGTGAGCAAGCATATGGATGTAAGTATGCTCATCTATAAAAGGGAGGCTCTTTTGAAGTAATATCAATCAAGCACTTTGCACTATCTCAAGATTCTCTTTATGAGTCCAAGCTAATCTATCTTGAAACCTAATTGACTTGATGTACATGTCATGAGCATTCTCTTCATCATGTTTGCACTTAGGTTGCATCCTCCTTAGATTAGTGTTGTATTAGGATGTTGTCTCATGACTAGGAGAGCTCGATCCCCCGATTTCTCATGGTATCAGAGCCTAGGTCTAGTCTCCTAGATTAGCTGTAGGCATGTCTTAGGAGCTCATATTTTTCTCCTAGGTTAGTTTTAGCTTTAGATTGAGAATAAATTTTTATCCCTTGAGAGAGAAATTTTCCGTCCATCCATTTCATGAGAGATTCATTGTGAGCTTGAGTGTTCCTTATTGTGTGTGTGAGAGAGAGTCGCTTGAGTATTTTATTTAAGAGATATATTGTGAGAGTTCTTCTGCCATTTGGAAACTCCATCACTTGGAGGCATTTCATGGGCCGAGGCTTCGACAGTCATTGAGGCCTCTCTTCCTGTGAAGCCAAAATTACTGCATCTAGGACCGAGTCTGCTCAATTCTCACGGCCTACTAAGTAAAATTGTGGCAAAGCTACATAATTTCTTCGTAGAAAGGCTCATTTGTAAGGTAGAGTCTGCCTTCGAGTGCTCTTGTATCTTCAAGCCTTTTTTGCAATATACTCAAGCTTCCAAATCTCCTTGCTCCCAAGTTTCCTTGTTCCCATCTTTTACATTCTTTGCATGCCTTCTCCATATTTCCTTCTTCCATCTGCTGAACTTCCTTTCCGTCTAACTTACAAACTCTTCTACGCCTCCGAGCGCTCTTCACAACCAAGTGCTCAAAGTTGCAATCTTCCGCTCCATAAACTCCTTCTGCCTTAGGTGAGCTCCAAATGGCTCACAAGCGGCTCATAGATTACAGGCGAGGCCATCGACAACCTTGGTTGCATGTAGCTCCAAGGCGACCCCAACCATAGATGTTTTTATCGAAGGTATATTTATATATTAATATAAAATCTTGGCAAAAGTTTATTGAGCTAGTTCTTTAAGTTTCACAATATTGATAGAATATAGTACACTTTTGTATATTTTCTTTTGAATTTTCACATAAAATATGTGAATCTTGGTGAAACTTCAAAAGCTTTCACATAAAAGTTTCAAATCTTGGCGAATGTTTCAAACATTTATTTTTATTAGGGCATACAAACTTTTAACACCAATATAAAAGTTTCGCTTCTTAATGAAACTAGCATGAAAAAATCACCCCTGACCCCAAGAGAGTGGCTTGCCAGACGAT
Source organism: Dipteris shenzhenensis (assembly GCF_047967505.1). NCBI lineage: Eukaryota > Viridiplantae > Streptophyta > Polypodiopsida > Gleicheniales > Dipteridaceae > Dipteris > Dipteris shenzhenensis. The sequence continues at coordinate 57,936,371 of NC_141605.1, read as the reverse complement.
CATCTACAATAGCAGCTTGCCAAACTTGAAGGTGGCCTTCTCTAGCAATGCTCCTACAAGCCCAGTAGCAACAACAAAATGACCTTATGCAATACTGTAAACCTCAAGTGGTAAAGCCCCTCTTGCAATAGTAGCATCGATGAGAAATCCTCCCCGTAGATCAGCTCCATGTTGAAAGAAGATCCATAGCATCTATTGAAGGATGCCCCCATCCCAGGTATTGGGTTGCGATATGAGGCATCTAGTGGGGAGAGCGTAGGTGATAGCGATGACCTCTTCAACAGACCTAAAGGTTAGGAAGTAGTCCAAAGCATCACAACAATGTAGCTCCAACCATCGACCATCTCTACGAAAATAACAACCTCTTTGCCATTAATGAAACTTTTCATCTTTAGAAGAGCATGACAATTATACTTACCTCCCTCTTTCTTGGCTGCTTCATCGTCAATCATGTGCACTTTCGCTGTTGGGGCCTTCTTTTTGTCAGGACACTCAGTGGCTATGTGTCCCAGCTTGTTACACTTGAAACACCTTATTTCTTTCTTTGGAAAAGTCCCACCATTCGGCTTCAAGGAAGAATCTGTTTTCTGTGGTACAAAACCATTTTTAGATTTAAAGAAGGGCTTTTTATCAAATCTCTTTTTCTTATGGAAGGGTACATGCCGTTCTGAATCTTTTCCTTCTTTTGGGATCCCATTCTTCCTTTCACAATTCATTGCAAGAGAATGCTGAGCTCAGTGAGCGAGGATGAAACATGTTAATCTCGGCTCTCAACTTAGACTTTAGATGTGCCACATACTTCCTTCATTGATCGCGCTCATTAATTTTCTCTAAAGACTATAATTGGATCAACGTTTGCCAAAATCTATCAGTATATGTGGAGATCGTTTCCTTATCGAACTGCTTGAAAGTGTCCCATTGTTGTCTAGCTCTTGCTTTGAAATGTGAGGGAAGGAAATCTCGCTTGATGAGCTTTTGAAAAGACTTCCAAGATTTTGGTCACCTTTTACTGTGCTTAGTATGTTCCACCAAAGTGCAGCACTCTCTACTAAATGATTTGCAGCACATTTAATCTTATCTTTTTCAAAAAAAATCTCCCCCGAAAAATAATCAGCTAGCTGATTGATCCAAGACAAGACAGTGCATGCTTCTTTCTTTCCATCAAAATTTTAAAATGAGAAAGCTTTTCTACTTATCTTACTTTTCTTCCTCAAATTTTGTGCTCTCAGTGTCGCTTTGACTGTCTTGATAATAGTATCATCGTCAGAATCAGATGAATGTCTCTTCCTTTTCTTACCATTGATTTTCTTTTCCAATCTCTCCCTATGCTCATGTCTCGTCGGATGACTCATCATCAGATGAATGTCTCTTCCTTTTCTTACCATTGATTTTCTTTTCCAATCTCTCCCTATGCTCATGCTCATCGGCCAACTGTGCCTGAAGTGCATCTAATTGCTCTTGGAGCATGGGTGGTTGTGGTTGATGTGCCATGATAATGCAATAAGTACAAAATAAAGTGGAGCGGAGAAAAATAAAGATACTAAGTGTATGAGAATTAAATGGATGAAAAAGTGCATTTCGAGTGTATGGTAAGAAATGGATGGCGAAAGATACTAAGTGTATGCAATATAAAGCAAAAGAAATCACTTATCTCGCTCTTTGATTCGAGGTAGAAAGGACTAGAGTGGGAGATATGTGACCAATGATGTCGGTCATAGTCGTTTATGCACTCGACTGATCTCCAATTAATTGCTCGGTGGTTCGTGGTTTCAATCGCCTTCTTGATTCGAGCTTCTCAGATTTTGCAATGGTCTTTGTCTTGTTGAGCTCTGATCACCTTGTTGAGCCTCATAGCTCGTTGCATTTTTCCTCTTCTTCTTTCTTTTTCTTTTCTTTTTTTTTTAAATGAAAAAAATATATTTTTTAAAAGAGGTATGTTTAGTCAAAGCATCCTTTGACCTGATGCATTGTCTTCTAAAAGCCTTTAGATCTTATGCATCGTGCAATGGCAGAGACAAATGAGGAGGCCGCAATGATGAGACTGTAGGACTACAGGTCCATTGACATGATTGCGTAGCAGAAAAGAGACAAGGTCTCTATAGAATTCTGTGCTGCTCGGCTCCTTCTCCCAAAACCGGCGACTTTATATATATATATTGGAGATCTGTAGAACCACATGTGGGCAGATGCTGCTTTAGTGAACCGAGACCTACTGCTCACTGTAAATTTGCAGAATACGAGTCCTTATCCATAAAGGCCAGAGACTGTCTTGATGTTTGAGGACTGCTTGGATTTGCACGTGGGCGAAGGTCTGTGGGTCTGTGCCCTTGTTTGCAAGTCTGTACGAGAGGTGGCACACGAATCGTGATGGCTGGCAAATATTGTGGAAGACTGTAGGTCCTGCAAATGGGCCATGCAGAAGGAGGAAATTTACTACAGGGCATTTCGCTCATGACAACGGTTCGAAGTTCGTGAACGACGAGCTATTGCAAGGCTCCCAAAATGATGACTCTGATGCAAGCTTCAAAGTTCAAAGCCTAAGGCTCAATGCGCACATCCCTCAATGCAAGATTTCTCTCCCCCATGACCACGAGCTTTATTTCATGCATAAGTGTCACATAGTACTCTTGAATCTTCCAGAGGACTTCTCTCCCTTTCACTTTCCACATTAGGAAACTTCTCTTTAATTTCTTCACAAGAGCATGACCAAAGCTTTGATACCACTAAAACCAAAAGGTAATTCTTTTCACACAAATTCACCACTTAATCAATTGGAGAAAGAGAACACAATCACACCATGAAAACGACAATAGAATGGGTACAATCTCCCCCCCTAGATGAGTGGCTCACGCTTCCTCATCTAGAGTATTTATGATATTTCATAAAAGCACCAAGGAGCCAAAATTATCCCTCTCATCCAAAAATGAGGGATTTGCTTTACATAGCCATCTTAGGGCCCAAAATGATTTATGTCCACAACAAAATATATTGCTCAAACTTGCAATAATAAAACAAATACAAAATCAGCCCATGGCCATATATAATGCGCTGTGCGACACCTCGATCGGTACCCTCGCACTAACTCCAATCCTCGCTATGAGTTCCATCACCTGTACTCAAGCCACCAATTACATTAGTTACTAACAATCGATTGAATGAATCACCGAATCAACCGATCCCAACATAATCGCGCTCACAAAGCACAATAATCAAGCACAACACCAATGACACTAGTGACATCAGTATTAACATGGAATCACCCATAATACCAATCATCTAGCATGGCAAAACACAAGCTAGTCAGGCGTCCCCAACTAACCACACAAAGTATCCACTAGGATCCCCACCATGTCCAGTACGCTCCTATGGAGTACTTTGCCATAGTCACACTTGACTAAAAATAATAATGTCCAAAGCAAGATATATCATAAATATAATTTCTATAACATTCTTGGTCTTCTTCTTCCAACTGCTGAAGTCTGCTTCTTCTATTGCTGATCATGAGCTAGAGCGAGTTGTAAACGAAACCCTTCGACATCCTTCTTGCACGAGCAGGTGGACCAGGTGAGATGACATAGCTCTAGGACTAACACTTATTTCATTAATTTTGGACTCATATGTCTATTCTTGAAATAATCCCAAAAATCCTTCCCAATTAAAAAGTTAACATTATGAAAATATCATTCGAGAATTAAAAGTTCATTTTTTAAAACTATCATTTCCACATGATAAATTTCACAATCTATCTCTATAATGGTGCACTACTAATGCAAAAACTTCGATTAACTCCTACTTTTGTACTTCTTGTTTTTAACAATCCTTTTCATGTTTAAAAAAAATCATGAGTTACTAATTTAAATCCATGAAAAATCACTTTCAAAATAAAGAATTATTAATATAATTTAATCCAAATGTATGCACTTAAAATTTGATGTAGTAAACTATAACACTCTTGAAGTCCCAAAAAATTTAAAGGTTAAACTAGACAAGAGGCATGGAAGACTCTTTAAATGTGCTCCAATTTTACAATGTCATATGTTTACAAGAAATATTGCTCTCCATGAGTCTTTGCACAAAGGAATCTGACACACAGTCTTTTTAATAACTCAATTCTACCTTTACAAATGTGTTAAGTACAAATAGGTAATTAGTTTGTTTGAATGTCTGATTCATCATCACTTGTTGCTTGGATGCTTGAATGGTATTGTCATGGGCATTCTTCATTTGTGCTATCTCCTTCTACTTCCTCCTTAGCGAGCATCTTCAAAAACTCTATAATGTGCAAAATAATGGATAACGGTTTTCTTATTTTTTCTTCTACGTGATATCCCATGTTCTTCCTTGTTTTCTTTGTCCTTGATTTCCAAGATACTATGACTGTGTCCGTGGAAAGCTCTGAAACTGCTTCATGGTTTGGAACCCATTCCTTTTTCAAAGAGCCAATATATAGTGTATTGTTATCCTGGTTCTCCTTCCTACCCCTTGGCTCATACCGTATTGCTGTAAATGTTGCAACTTTTCCCTTGTCATCCATGCTCACGTCCACCACTTTTGCAACCCAAAACTTAACATTCTCATGCTCATCATCCCATGGTCGAACTGCAACAACAAAATAGTGGATGTCTATGTCTACTTATGGCATAAACTCTCTCTTCCTTGGACCACAATGTGGATGTGGGAGTAGCTAATCAAAAGACATCAAATGATGGGTACAAGTCATTACCAACATTTGGCCAAAATAAAGGCCGTTTTGCCTTGGCATCATTTGCTCACATTTTCTCAAGGTCCTTTATCAATTGATAGGTCTTCTTAATTACAAAAGCAGTGTGTTCCTTCTAGCAGGGCTTCCAATCAGGAAATCTATGAATCATTTCCTCTTTGTCTATAGTAAAAGATTTTAAGCCTTCTATTTCACCTTTAGATTTCTCGATCAGGAAATCTATGAATCATTTCCTCTTTGTTTGTAGTAAAAGATTTTAAGCCTTCTATTTCACCTTTAGATTTCTCGCAGAATTCTTTTATAGGAGCCCATACTAGATGCATTTCTTTGCTTGGGATTGATGTAAAGAGACAGTAAGGTTCTTCGAGCTCCCATGTTGTATCATGAGAATAGTGTTGCCACTGCATCATCGGTTTTTCATCCTTTAAAAAAAAGCGAAAGTAGTGTGGAGTGCTATGACCAATCAGGGCATCACCACCTTTTTGTATGAAAGGTAGAATAAAGCTCTTCCAATCATACATCCTTTCAACCATGGAGCATACTTTACCCTCCTTGCGGCCACCAACTTGCCTCCCACATTTTCTTATCAAATCATCCATTGTCTCCATGTCCTTGTGTTTTAGCTCTCTTGAGAGTGTGCTAAAAACTTGATTGATATCCTCATGTGTGTGTCCAACCAACAAAAACCCAAACTTCAATCTAGGCTCTTGTTTTGGGCCTTCCTATGTTTCCATGAATGTTAAACTTTACTCCATACTTTGCTTTGTTTGCCAAATCCCAATATGTGCCATGTGATAATCCTGTAGTAATGCGATATGCATTATTGTAAATACTTTTTCCATTTATATGAGGCTTTATTTGTTGTTCGAAATTTGGCTTTATCATATCATTTACCAAAAAGCAAGAGAGCCTCGTGAGTAGGTATTCATTTCTTTTTCTCCCTCTTCTTTGCCACACCTATTGTCTACATCCCTTGATGTCAAGTAAGTTAATGGAATGCATACAACTTCTCTTGTAACATGTAGATCACATTGCTTTTAGCATTACATCTTCCTCAATACTCTTATTCTCTTTGGTTGCTTTTCTACATCTGCTTGGACTCACTTTCTTGTCATGCATATGTATGTCCATTTCTTCTATATGTTTGTACACTTCTCCTTATCAAATTTATTTGTCACTTTATTTTCATGGGATGCTGCATCCTTCATCTTATCACAATCAAAGTCAAATACTGAATAGTCTTTTGTTGGTTTCTTTTGTACATCCAAGTTTTTGGAAATTGTACACTTCTCCTCATTGAATTTATTTGTCACAAAATTGTTCATGGGATGTTGTATCGTTTATCTTATCACTATCAAAGTCAAATACCGAATAGTCCTTTGTTGATTTCATTCTTGTCCTTGAAGTAATCTTCAGACCATTTGAGTCAGTATCCATGTCGTCCATGTTTTATAAGCCAACACTTTCAAACTCTTTGCGCTCCTTGACAATGTGTATGAATTCATCCACTATAGATGAGATATCACTTGTGAAACCTTTTGCTTTATTGGTACTAATGAACTCATCCACTCCGAACAAGGTATCACTTCTATGGTTAAGTGCATTGAAATCATCCAAGTTTGAGGAGGCAACACAAATGATATCTTTATCTTTCTCGACGTGCGTGAATTCATTGACTCTAGATAAGACATCATTCGCTTCTGTAGTCTTTTGCCTTCACAGTACCATAGAACTCACTGATGATATCTTTATCTTTCTCGACATGCATGAATTCATCAACTCTTGATAAGACACGCTTCTGAAGTCTTTTGCCTTCACAGCACCATTGAGCTCATCCACTTCTGATAAGACATCATTGAACTCACTGAACTCATCCACTCTTGAACTCATTGATGATATCTTTATCTTTCTTGATGTGCGTGAATTCATCAACTCCTGATAAGCATCACTTCTCAAGTCTTTTGCCTTCACGTTACAACTGAACTCATCCACTCCTGATAAGATGTCACTTCTATAGAGGATTTCATTGAAATCATCTAATTCTGAAGAAACAACATTTTTTATGCCTTTGCCTTTCTCAATATGCAAGAATTCATCCACTCCAAAGTAGGCATTGCTTCTAAATTCTATATCTTTCTCAGTATCAATGAACTCATCCACACTCCTGAGATAAGATGTCACTTTTGTACTTGAGTTCATTAATATCATCCACATCTGAAGGGACAAAGCTTGGCTTGGAGGCATCTTCTTTAAGTCCTTTAAAATTGTAGTATACTCTATCTTTGTCATTGAAAACCACATGTCCCTTTTTAATCTTCAAAAATTGCATGCTCCATCTCAAATCTTTTCCTTCCTCATAATAGGGACCATCCAATGACATTGTGTTATCATCCATACCATCATTAGTAACTTTCACAATCCTCATCTTCGTAAATGACCATTGATCCCAGTGTTCAAACCCCAAAACTTGACCTTCCGCTATGTTCTTATTTGCAAAATATCTCCCACATAACATCTCCAAGTATTTCCATATCTCCACACTTATGCTTTAGCTCAACATGTGCACTAAGAACCTTTGATACTGTAATAACTGCAAACTTATCTTCACCAAGTCTTTGAAAGTGACAAAGAGAATTTGGATCACTATTATGGATTGTAGCAAATGCAACTACTTCTCTTTAGCAACATAATATCACCTCCATCCCAGGAATGAAATATCATGCATTTTTGTTTTCCTCCTAGTGTTATGCACCATCATAAAAAAACATAGTTGTAGGTGTGTTATTCGAACAAGCACTTATTGTATGGACGCCCAAATTTGCACGCAAGTCCATACCATCTAGGTTGAGGTGAGTGCAAAGTATTGTTCCCATCGCATATGCTTTGAATGGTCGATCAAGAATTAAACATTGTTTTTACCTTAGTGTCATGCACAACCATATAAAAACATAGTCCTACGTGTGTCATTTCAACAAGTACTTATCTGATGGGAACTCCACGTTGCAAGAATGTAAATATCACCTAGGTTGAGGTGCGTGCAAAGTATTGTGCCCATGGGATAGGCTTTTCATTGTCAATCAAGCATTAAACACTATTTTTGCCTCAATGTGCCGTCAAAAAACATGCTCATAGGTGTGTTATCTGAATAAGTACTTATCAGATGGGTGCACCACTTTGCATGAAAGTCAATACAATCTAGGTTGAGATGCGTGCAAAGTATTGTGTCCATCAGATATGATTTGCATGCTCAATCATGCATTATACAACGTTTTCCTCCTTGTGTTATTCACAACTGTCAATAAAAGCACTTCGAGATGTATTGCATGTAACTCAATACCACCTAGGTTGAGGTGCATGCAAAGTATTGTGCCCATCGGATATGCTTTGCATGCTTGATCATGCAATATGCTCCGTTTTCCCCCTAATGTTATGCACAACTCTAAAAAAACTTGATCCCAGGTGTGTTATGCAAATAGGAACTTATGGGATGGGTGCGTCACTTTGCATGCAAGTAAATACCACCTAGGTTGAGGTGTGCACAAAGTATTGTGCCCATCGGATAGGCTTTGCATTGTCGATTAAGCATTAAATGCCATTTTTGGCTCAGTGTGATTCACATCCATAAAAAAACACGCTCCTAAGTTTGTTATTCCAACAAGTACTTATTGGATGGGTGAAACATATTGCATGCAACTCAATACCACCTAGATTGAGGTGCATGCAAATTATTCTGCCCATGAGATAGGCTTTGCATTGTCGATTAAGCATTAAACACTGTTTTTGGCTCAGTGTGATTCACATCCGTAAAAAAACACGCTCCTAAGTGTGTTATTCCAACAAGTACTTATTGGATGGGTGCAACACATTGCATGCAGCTCAATACCACCTTGCTTGAGGTGTGTGCAGAGTATTGTGGCCATCAGATATGCTATGCATCGTCGATGATGCATTATACACCGTTTTTCCCTTAGTGTTATGCACAACCATCAAAAAATACGCTCCCATGTGTGTTATCTGAACAAGTACTTATGGGATGGGTGCACCACTTTTCATGTGAAAATATACCACCTAGGTTGAGGCGTGTGCAAAGTATTGTGCCCATTTGATATGCTTTGCATGGCCGATTCTCACATTAAACACTGTTTTTGCCTCAGTGTGATGCACATCAGTCATAAAATATGCTCCTAGGTGTGTTATCCGAACAAGTACTTATCGGATGGGCACACCACATTGCATGCAACTCAATACTAAATTATTTATACCATCTTTTATAATTCTAAACTATAAGCAAATCATATCTAATGGACACAATACTTTGCACACGTCTCAAAATAGGTGGTATTTACATGATAAATTTGAGTAAGGGAAGGGTACATTATGGCCTCCACAAGTGAAATCTCCCTTTTGTGGGGGAAAAAGGGCCACCCAAGCCTAATACCAAGATAAGGTAGGCTTGGTATTAGGCTTGGTGAGGTAGGTTAGGAGCGTCACCGACCCTAGTGGCAAGCCTTTGGAGTGTGCATACTGCCCATGTGGAAGGCTGAGTCATCTATTTTTGCCTTGCCACCATGCCACGTTGTTAGACCGCATGGTGCCATGTCATTAAGGAGATGTGACATCACTCATTGCCATGTCACCTTACATTGCCACACGTGCTACCACATCAGCCACATGTGCCACCTCATCATTCCACATCATAGAAACTCTTGGAGCCATGTCATCACACCTTGCCACCTTGGCGCACCTCATCAACATTGCCACATCACCAATCCCTCGACCTCAATTTTCCATGTCAATCTACCACCTCATGAATGCCAACTCATCATGCCACATCACATTTCCACGCCATGGAAGAGCCTCATATATTCCACACCATATTGCCACATCATCACCATGCATGGTGCCACATCAGCCACATGTATACACATCATGATGATGGCGAGCCACATCATCAACATGCATGGTAAGTTATACATGCATGGGATTTTGTATGTGCTGCGTGGAAGGTATAATGCGTACATTTTTGCAAGCACTCAATACTAGTGACTACGTATGAAAAATGGTGAACGTACTGACCAAATAGGCATGTGGACCTATTTGTTGGGGATGAAACTTTGCATGGATCTTAGGCTACCTTAGACCTACATCCATGCAAGATTTGGTCTCCAACTAATTTGGTATGTGCCGTGTGGAAGGTATAATGCATACATTTTTGCAAGCACTCCCTACTAGTGACTACGTATGAAAAATGGCGCACGTACTAACCAAATACGCATGTGGATTTATCTGTTGGGAATGAAACTTTGCACGGCCCTTAGGCTACGCTAGACCTACATCCATGCAAGATTTGGTCGCCAATCAATTTCGTATGTGCCATGTGGAATGTATAATGCATACATTTTTGCAATCACTCCCTACTAGTGACTACGTATGAAAAATGCACACGTATTGACCAAATAGGCATGTGGACTTATCTGTTGGGGATGAAACTTTGCACGACCCTTAGGCTACCCTAGATATACATCCTTGCAATATTTGGTCTCCAAATGATTTGGTATGTGCCACATGGAAGGTATAATGCATATATTTTTGCAATCCCTACTAGTGAATACGTATGAAAAATGGCGAACGTACTAACTAAATACGCACGTGGACTTATCTATTGGGGATGAAAATTTGCAAGGCCCTTAGGCTACCCTAGACCTACATCCATGCAAGATTTGGTTGCCAATAGATTTAGTATGTGCCGCATGGAAGGTATAATGCATACATTTTTGCAATCCCTACTAGTGACTACATATGAAAAATGGCGAACATACTAACCCAATACGCATGTGGACTTATCTATTGGGGATGAAAATTTGCATGAACCTTAGGCTACCCTAGACCTACATCCCTGCAAGATTTGGTCTCCAACTGATTTGGTATGTGCCGCGTGGAAGGTATAATGTGTACATTTTTGCAAGCACTCCCTACTAGTGACTACGTATGAAAAATGGCCCACGTACTGACCAAATACACATGTGGACTTATCTGTTGGGGATGAAACTTTGCACGGACCTTAGGCTACCATAGACCTACATCCATGCAAGATTTGGTTGCCAATAAATTTTGTATGTGCCCCGTGGAAGGTATAATGCATACATTTTTGCAATCACTCCCTACTAGTGACTATGTATGAAAAATGGCGCATGTACTGACCAAATAGGCATGTGGACTTATCTGTTGGGGGTGAAACTTTGCACAGCCCTTAGGCTACCCTAGATATACATCCTTGCAAGATTTGGTCTCCAACTGATTTGGTATGTGCCACGTGGAAGGTATAATGCATACATTTTTGCAATCCCTACTAGTGACTACGTATGAAAAATGGTGAACATACTAACCAAATATGCATGTGGACTTTTTTGTTGGGGATGAAACTTTGCATGACCCTTAGGCTACCATAGATCTACATTCATGCAAGATTTTATTGCCAATCAATTTCATATGTGCTGCGTGGAAGATATAATGCGTACATTTTTGCAATCCCTACTAGTGACTACGTATGAAAAATGGCGAACATGCTAACCAAATACGCATGTGGACTTATTTGTTGGGGATGAAACTTTGCACGGCCCTTAGGATACCCTAGACCTACATCCTTGCAAGATTTGGTCTCCCACTGATTTGGTATGTGCCGCATGGAAGGTATAATGCATACATTTTTGCAAGCACTCCCTACTAGTGACTATGTATAAAAAATGGCGCACATACTGATGAAATATGCATGTGGACTTATCTATCGGGGATAAAACTTTGCACGGCTCTTAGGCTACCCTAGACCTACATCCATGCAAGATTTGGTTGCCAATCAATTTCGTATGCTGCGTGGAAGGTATAATGTGTACATTTTTGCATGCACTCCCTACTACTGACTACGTATGAAAAATGGTTCACGTACTAACCAAATATGCATGTGGACTTATCTATTGGGGATGAAACTTTGCACGGCTCTTAGCCTACCCTAGACATACATCCATGCAATATTTGGTTGCCAATCAATTTCGTATGTGCCGCGTGGAAGGTATAATGCATACATTTTTGAATGCACTCCCTACTAGTCAGTACCTATGAAAAATTATATACGTATTATATGATTTTGGACCAATTGTACATATAATCATGTATTAATGTTTGACACATGTTACTACCATTGAGCACCATTCCATGCTAAACATTGACATTTTTTTCTTAATCTTTTCAATGCTTAATGTATAGAATTACTTCACACGGCATTATTTTTAAAATATCTTATGTATTAGATGTGTGAATTGAGATATCCGAAATTCAAAATGATACTCCTAATTTTAAATGTTTATGTTAGATTTGAACAAACTATAAACTGAGATAAACAAAGTAAGAACAACATCATGAAAGTACCAAAATGCTCATACATCATAAAAGTAAGAACAACATCATGAAAGTACCAAAATGAATGTGTACATCATCATCATCTGTATGACCTGATGCCCAATTGTCTGCTGTGTAACCTCGAGCAAAGTTGGATCAGATAGGCCACACTCATCTCCTGGATCAGATGGGCCAGCCTCATCCTGATGATGAGGAGGGCATGCTGCACAAGCCACCGTTGCCATCTCTGCCTCCCTTTCCTCCTCTATGCATGCGTGCCTCAGCTCCCAAAGTTGTGCATCTGCAAATACCCATGCCTCAAATCTAGCTCGAGTAATCGTCTCTACATGTAGAAGATGCTGGTCTCAGTCCTGCACCCAAGTTGCTACTCCACCCACTGCTGCAATGATATCTGAAGCTCTGCCTCTCGCTCAATACAATGTGCCTCCTTTGCTCGTGCCTCGTCACCTGGCATGAAATCACCATACGAGAAGCATCGTAGAAGACACGCTGCAACCACTGAAGTATCAGCACCCTCTTGTTACAGCAAAGCTCTCTGTGCCTCCTCCCTATAGTGCTCTATGAAGACCATGTAGGCAAATGGATCAATGGCCTGACAATGACCAGGATACAGATCATCCATGCCTCATCCTCTGTATGTGGCCACATTAATGTCAGCAAAGCATGTAGGCACACTGATCGTGCCACCATGTCGCGAGTCATGCAATGGAGATGTGCGATGTGGCCGCACCCTAGTCCAAACCACCCTACAATGTTAAAATCCTCATGGCAAAGGATGCAAGTGGCAGTAGGAAGCCTGGCTATGACTAGTGCGTCTATGGATGTCCTAGTCGGCACATTTACAGGAGGGGCGGGATGCAGGGCCACACTGGGGTGGATCCTATGGTGAGATGGATCACGACTAATATGTCTCAACTACAAAATATAGTGCTCCACTCGATGGTAGGCTATGTGTGTCTGAATCCTTTGCTCCTCCAAATCTGCCTCCAATTGTCATACACGAGACTTCATATCTGCCTCCAACTGTCGTGCATGAGAATCCATATCCTGTTGCAATAGATGTGCCTGCCAAGCAAACATGTCACGTACATGGTGAGAATGAACCAAAAAACTTCAGCTCAAAACACGCAACAAAAAAATAAACTAAAATAGTCAAAATAACTAACCTCGATCCTAGACTCAGCCAACAATGCCTCTAACTCTGCAATCCATGCATCTCAAGTATCCAACTCATACTAAGGCAGTGTAGATGTGGGAGGTGGTGCACATGTGGGAGGTGGTGTAGATGTGGGAGGCTCCATAGATGTGGGAGGTGGAATCAAAAGTGATCTCGATAGGGCAGAGACCATGTCGTGCAAGGATGAGGCCACTGAATTAACATCCCCCCTAATTTGTCCTCCAACAGCTCGTAATGCCAGTGCAGGGATAGTGTGCAGCTCTGGTGCCTCGCCTCGATGTCGAACACCTGTAGTCTGATGCTCCTGATGCCCCATCCTACCATGTCCCGCTCCTGATCCTGGACGGGTACTAAGGTAGTCTACCCAATGACCAAGTACAAACTCGACATATAGCTACATGGCAAGTGACCTGGCTATCTGATGATTGTGAGGCAATCGACCACCATTTGTAGCGAGATATCTCAGATAAATGTGCGCTGCTATGACGGGGTGCCTACAACGTAAAATATAAAAGGGCTGCCCTGATCGTGGTCACATCGCCTCAGTGTGACCATCCCAAAACATATCATCTAAGGCCTGCTTGTGAGGTGACTCGTGCTCAAACAACTCTCGAATGGCTCTCCAACCCAAGCCATGACCACCAATCTCTACCTTAGCCTATGCCTGAAAGGTATCCAAAACATTCTCAAATGTGTCGCATCAACCTAGAGCATCGATGACTAAATTGAGACTCGCAACCAAGTGAGGGGGTGCCCTAGCATCCTGCAGTGCCCTCATCTCAGGTCTCAAAATCGCTATTTGCATATGAATAGTGGTGCTAGAACCTGCGCGCGCTGGTTGGCACATGCACAAAAACACCGGAAATTAATACTCTATTTGGGTAATGAAAATTAATATTCTATTCAATGGGACTTAATATTCTATTTGGTTAATGAAAACTTTTAGCTAGCCAATTTTGATTGAATTTTTGCAAAAGCTCATGACAAGGTTTCATGGAATCACATAAGTCTTTGTATTTGTCTATGTAACTATATCCATACATAGATCTACAACCTTCCCTAGTTCCCTATTTCTATAGTTTTACGTGCCACCTAAAGGGATTGCTAGCCACATGATCTACCCTCTGCTTGCATCAACCTCTCGCACCATATGATTTGAAAATGATGTGTAGGCGAATGTGTTGTTCAAACTAGCTTCTATATGAATTTCAATCACCTATTGCTTGGTTCTCTTACAACCCTACACATCGATCGATCGCTCGCATGATGGTTGTAGACTACATGCGATGAATTTTTATATGATCGATTGCATGATGGTTGTAGACTACATCTTTTAAGTATAAAGTCTAAAACCTCACCCTTTGAAAAATAATATAAAAACTACATTAAACTCTTGTTTTCTAAATATGATTTTTAAAAACAAACTATATATGTTTTTACAATTAAGTGAGAACTTCCCTAATTTAAAAAATAATATAAAAACTACTTTAATCTCTTTTTTTAAAATTAAAAAAATAGATGATTTTAAAATAAAAAATATATACATTTTGACATTTAATTTAAAACTTCACTAACTTGAAAAATAATATAAAAACTACTTAAATTAAACTCTTGTTTTCTTTTTTTTTATAGATGATTTTTAAAAACAAAATTTAAACGTTTTTATATTTAAATAAAAACTTCACTAATTTGAAAAATAACATAAAAACTACTTTAATCTCTTTTCTTAAATAGATTATTTTAAAAAACAAAATATATATGTTTTGACATTTAAATAAAGACTTTACTAATTTAAAAAATAATATAAAAACTACTTTAAACTCTAGTTTTCTTTTTTTTAATAGATGATTTTTAAAAACAAAATTTAAACATTTTTATATTTAAATAAAAACTTTACTAATTTGAAAAATAACATAAAAACTACTTTAATCTCTTTATAAAAAAAAAGATGATTTTAAATACAAACTATGTACATTTTGACATTTAATTTAAAACTTCACTAACTTCAAAAATAAGTTTAAACTCTTGTTTTCTTTTTTTTGATAGATGATTTTTAAAAACAAAATTTAAACGTTTATTCGTACGAATAAACATAGTATAAACTTGCAGCCATTGCCATTTTTGGTATTCGTACAAATACATCCACTTGTCTTCCTTGCCACCTCAGCCACTTGCTTGCCAGCCTTGCTACCTCCTACTTGCCAGCCCTGCTACCTCCTGCTTGCTTACTTGCTACCTCTTGCTTTCTTGCGATACCTACCAGTTCTCTTCATAGGTATCTTACTGCACCCTTGCTTGTATTGCAATCTTTCATTAGTAAATTAATTATTTTGTTTTGTTTTGTTTAGAACTGGCACTCATCTCTCTTAGGATAGTTGTGTGCTACAATCTTTTTAAATTATTTAATATTTGTTTTGTATTGTATTTTAGTGTGTAGACATGTGTAGACAGCTAGCACTCATCTCTCTTGCGAGAGTTGTGTATTGCAGTCTATTTTTGTCATGTGTTGCAGTTTCAATTTTAATATAAATAATTGTTTTTTTACCTGAGGCTAGCACTCATCTCTCTTAAGAGAGTTGTGTGTTGCACTCTCAATTTGTATAAAAAATTTTGTTTATAGAAACTCTTGGGCTGGTACTCATCTCTCTTAAGAGAGTTGTGTGTTGTTGTCTAAGCTTAGTGATGTTTTCATAGATGCTTATTCTGGCACTCATCTCTCCCTTGAGGGTTGTGTGTTATAGTCTAATTTTAGAGATGTTTTCAAGCACACTTAGTTTGGCACTCAAGTCTCCCTTGATAGTTGTGTGTTGTAGTCTAAGTTAGATATCATGTGATGTGCTCTTAGACACTTAGGCTGGCACTCAACTATCCTTTGATAGTTGTGTGTTGCAATCTAAGTTAGATATTATGCAATGTGCTCTTAGATACTTAGCCTGACACTCAATTGTCCCTTGATAGTTGTGTGTTGTAGTCTAAGTTAGATATCATGCAATGTGCTCTTAGACACTGTTATGGATAAATTTGTCTAAGGGAAAAAGGTATAAATATGAGTGTGTGTTTGTGTGTGTGGCAATCGTATAATAAAATATGGTGTGCATAGGGCCCAGGGTTGAGGTGGCAGGGCATGACCATGTGCCACCCTTCCACGTAAGAGGACCCATAAGGTGTGATGTACATAATCCATGGTAGTAATATTATAATGTAAGGTGGCATGGCTCCTCCATGTGCCACCCCTCCACCTAGGCTGCATTTAGTGAGATATGGCTCAAAGTCCATGGGAGAAGTAATATAAAATAGGTGGAGATGGATATTATATTGGGTTATTCCCTCCATATGGGATAGGCCCATGTGGGGGAGGTATAGAAGGTCCAAGAGAGCAAGTTAAATAACGGGGAAAGTAGGATGAGGTGGCAAGATTCCTTGTGCCAACCCTCCACTTGTCCTCCTAGAGGTTTGAACATATTATAAAATTGGGAAGAGACCAAGGGAGTATCATAGACTTGAGATATGGGGCTTGATTTATGTGGAAAATTGAGGCAAAGGATTGTCGCACACAATTGAGAGTGCGTAACCGCCTAGCCCACATGGGAGACTTTTCCACACACACCATGCATGTGGGAGGATGCATTTATTGGGAGAGACCCCCTCTTTTGGCTATAAAAGGAGGGGGCTATTCCTTGATGAGACATGCTCATTCTTGTAAAGCCACCTAGCTAGTACTTTGATTTCCCCCTTCTCTTCCTTCCAAAGAAATCCAAAGAAAGAGTGGTCCTCTTTCCTTGATGTCTCCATCTTTACATTCCTCCTCCAATCATGTACATGCTTCTCTTCCCCCTCTCCCTTTCCCCTTGTGCCATAGTCTCCCTCTTCATTCCCTCCCCTTCTAATCCCTTTTCCCCTCCCATGATAATGTTTCACCCTCATGTTCTCCTTTCCTCTATGGCCCTTGAGCGTCGCCATGCTTAGTGTCTAGCCACTTGTCTTGATTTCTTTTCCGGCTAATAGAAATGGTGTGGCTGCTAGGATCAAAATCTCCATGGCTAGTGGTGTAGAACCTGTTACTCCTACGACTGGGTGTGGCTTTGCAACCTCTTCCATGCACAGTTCTCTACTTTTGCACCTCCAAACTGTGTACCTTCCCTGTCCCTACGGCTGCAAAACCTGCCTACCTTTGCACTTTCAGACTGCCTGCTTTCTGCTCACGGTTTCTACGTGTATTTTGGCTGGCAAATCTTCTACTCGTACCGATCGCATCTGCAGAACTGTAACATCTGTGCTCCTTTTGAGTTCCTGCACATGCATTTGATTAGTGCATCTACTGTGTTTACCCATGCTATAGTTTCTGGGCTCCTGCATCTTTTGGTTGCGGATAGTTTTTCTCGTTTCGTGCATCTACTGTGTTCACCTGTGCGACAATTTTCTAGGCTAGTGCGTCTCCTGATCACGGATAGTTCTGCAAAATTGCAACAGCAGATCCCGCGCCCCGCTCTCTCTTCTCTTTCTCTTCTCCTTCTCCTCTCCTCTCCTCTCTTTTTATTAAAGAGTAGGATTTGAACCCAAGACCTCCCCCTTCACAAAAGGGAGACTTATCATTGGGCCAACAAGTTGGAAGTGATGAAAATGTAATGATTTTTGTTTATATATTGAAATCTCAGGAACTGTAACTCTCTAACCGTGGGGAGTTTACTCTTGTTATAAAAAACAAAAGTACTTCATTTCATGTGCTCTATTCACATCTCCAGCTAGATCGTCGATTCGGAACTTTTCCAAATCCACTTCACGGACGCACGCCACACGAGGAGGGCGGATATTTATGTCACTTCTTAATGCGTTTAAGGATTTGGTGCCTGGTCCTCTGCACCTTACGGCTACCAATGCGCAAGATCTCTTCCTTGATCTTCATATCGACCTTGAATGGCTGATTGTCCAATGCATTGTTCAAGGAGACGATGGGTGGGACGATACACCGTGGTTGATTCAAGGTGAAGAACTATTGATACACTGGGAGAACTTTGATTTTAATTCTACTCATTGTGCGGTGATCGAGCTACTTGCTGCTTCGGAGGTAATTAAAAGGTGTCCTTCATCGAAGGGTGGGATCATCCCCAAGCTTGGGGGGAGATTTGGCGCATCTCCTTGTTAATTCTTGTGGATAAGCTCATCTTGAATGGTTTATTCTCAATCTCACTACAAAGGTTTCTAGGCCTCGACTATGGTTGGTGATGTTTCGACCAAGGAATCCATTTGTACCTAATCAACCATTTGTGCCTCATCTCGAGCTTCAAATTGTAATTCTTTTTGGTCTAAAGATAAACTATCAACAAAGGATTGCAAGTTTATTTGGTGCTGAACGTTTGGCCAAGTGTTGAATTCTCCCCACCCTCTCCTTCTACCTATCCTGGACTACCGAGAAACTTGGGATGTCCGAATTTTAGTTTTGGTGTGATGACATCTTGGGTCCTTCAATTTGATGGAGCTTACAAACCTTCAACCATGGTTGCTGGCATGGGTGTGAAGCTCACTTCATCGGGTGGTGAGGAGTATTGTTATAGCAAGTCTACACCTGCAAGTACTTGCAATCAAGCTGAGTACTCGACGCTCATTTTTGGGCTACAAAAGGCACAAGAACATCATGTCAAGCAACTGGAGGTGCAAGGAGATTCTCAACTAGTGTGTGAACAAGTTAGTGGAAGGTGGAAGGTGCGGAGCAAAGGCTTGGTTCCATGACATCAACAAGCATTGGAACTTTGCAACCAATTTGAAGAGGTAAAAATTCAGCATATCCCTCGAGCTCAAAATCTAGTTGCTGATTTCTTGGCACGTGAAGCTTGTACTTCAATCACGCATGACGCGAGTGGAAGTACCATCCCAACAAAGCCACAAGCCACAAAGGAGGGTGATCATTTGTAAGGAATGCAAAGGTTGTGGTCATCATGAAACTAAGTGTTGGGCATATTTGATACGAGTTTACCAACTTCGAAAGATCATCAGAAAGGTCCTCAAGGACATTGCTCAAAAGAAGGATGCCAGACCGCACACCCCTTGAAGAAATAGCATGGCGACTACAAGAACTGGAAGAAGCTAAAGGTGATGTGCAAGCTCTCCAACTGTTGACATTTGTCATGGCATTCTTGTTTGCCTTGATGAACAACCTCATGCAGCGCTGTGTCTCTAACCCTCGCTTGTAAAGATGGATGTGATATCTTGAGGGTTGGTCCTTCTAAGATTGTCTATGTGCTATTCTATGCTGAAGATTCTTCCCGTGTGGTATTTCATAATACACCAGTCACACCCTACCCTGCCTATGTGTGCTTTGTGGATGTATCTTCCCCCGATTTTCAGTTCAAGGTTCCTCTTTCTATTGTTTGTCCATAGATAAGCCTCATCTTGCCTCTCTCTTTTCCATCTTCCAAGCATGGCTGATATTCCCATGTTTTGTGGACGGGTGGAAGAAAATCCAAATGAGTATCTTGTGGCCTTCAAGCACTGTTGTGTTTCTCTCAATTTTCTTACTGAAGACAGATGGTTGTTGGTTCTTCCCACATTTCTAGAGGGTTTGGCTCAAGTGTGGTATGAGAAGCAGGCCGAAGACATTTGCCAAAGCTGGCCAAGGTTGACAGTAGCAATGATTAAGTATTTCGGCAAAGAAGAGGAGCTGGAGAATGTGTACTTGCAAGTGGCAAACTTGAAGCAGTCAGAAGGTGAGACGGCGTGTCGATATGTGGATCGAGCGGCGATGCTCCTGGACCGTTTACTTGCCACACAGGAGGACAATGCCAGATTTTGAGCTGGAATGACTCAGCATGTGTTGGGCTACCTTGTAGTAGGAGCAAGTGACGAATTCCACCTCAAGCTTAAATGGGAGAATCTAGAAACTATGGTGCTAGCACAAGAGATTGCTCAAAATTTTGATAAAGTTCAGTTTGACCCCGCTTCAAAGAAGACGATTGTCCCTCCACAACCCCCTCAATTCTTGCATCAACAACCTGGGGGGTCTAACTCAGGGGCATTACCCCACCCCTCATCAGGGATGTATCCACCGCCTCCACCTCAAATGTATGGTCCCCCCTTAGATGCTTACCCTCAGCAAGGTGTATATTCTCACCCTCCGCCTCGAAGATTTCCCTAGCCTCACCATGAGCCCCCCTCCTTTCTACTCCCTCGGTCCCTCCAACTAAAGAGGCCCCCCCTGCAATAGAACCTAGAGTCAATGACCTAGCCAAGGCCCTGAATGATCTTCGGCTTGAGATGGTGGGCATCAGAAATGAAGCCAACCGCCCTCCAAGAGACCTGTGCTAATGTTGTATGCTATGAGTGCCACCAGAAGGGTCATTATCGCATAGAATGTCCCAATATTCCCAGGGTGAATCTTCTAAGTGAATCAGGCACTGAGGATTCTGACGTAGAGATCCTTAACCTCGGGAAAAGAAGTCGTACCACCTTGGAGCCCTGTCCAAACTGTGGACCGGGCCACCCCAGGAAGAAGGTGTCCTTCTCAGAGCCCTCAGATGCTAGGATGGCAGACCCACCAATAGAGAAGACTAAAAGATCCTGTAGGAGTAAGTGGTCACCCTCGGATTTTCCCATCGGCTCGGGGCAAAAAGGCTATTCAGTAGGACCTTGCCCATCGGTCTTTGAGCATCACGCTCCCTCAACTAATAGCATTAAGCCCTAAGGTGAGACATGAGCTGCAGCAAGGGCTCTCAACAAGGAGGAGCAAGAAAAAGGGAAAGGTACGAGAGGTATCTTCTATCTCTGAAGAAATTGATCGGCACCCACATATAGTAGATGTCATCATAGATAATTGCCATGTCAAAAATGTGTGTGTTGATGGGGGAGCTGCATGTAATATCATGGTGCCCCGAATCATGAAGAAATTGAATTTGAAATGCACAAAGCGTTCCTCCACTCGAATCAAGGTAGCAGATGGTCGACGACTCGCCACCCTAAGAGTCATTGAGGATTTGCCCATCACTGTCAATGGGTTCACCACTACCATCAATTTCTATGCAGTGGACATCGAAGATACAAGTAGGAGTTACCCAGCCATACTCGGGAGACCATGGTTGAGAAAGAGTGATGCAGTCAGCTATTGGAAGACAGGACACATGTCTTTTGGTGCTTCTAAGGAGAAGATCTCACTGTAACCAGGTTCCACATAACCAGAAGAAGAAGAGGAGCAAGACAATGATACTCTCTCATCCTCGGTGTTTGAATCAATGGGAGGATCTGATAGGGGGGAGGAGTTCTCAGATGACGAAGTTTACATGATGGGGGTGTCTCCAACCCCACCACCTGCAGAAAAGGTAACAGCTAGTCCTCAAGAGCTTGAATCTATGCTTTCCCCAGACCTCACTCCAAGTGAGAAAGATGAGTTCTTAGAAATGTTCAAAGATTTCCCTGACCTTTTCACAACTAGCTACCGCCACCTTCACTATGTGACTTCCATAGAGCACAAGATAGAGATGAAGCCTGATGTGAAGCCTGTGGCTCAGAAGTATCGGAGATTAGGGCCCCTACATACCGATGCTCTGTGCTCAGAGTTGCAAAAACTTGTAGAAGCTGGGTTTATTGTTCCAGTTCACAATACTGAATGGGTTTCACCACTGGTAGTCACCCCAAAGAAAAACAACAAGTGGCGGGTCTGCATCGACTATAAGAAACTCAATGCGGCCACCAACAGGGACCATCATCCTCTTCCCTTTCAAGACCTCATTCTTGAGAAGGTAAGTGGTCATGAGATGTATACTTTCTATGATGGTTACTCTGGGTTTTATCAAATCAGAATTGCCGAAGAAGATGTGCTCAAAACCACATTTGCCACATTCTAGGGGACATTTGCATTCAAGGTAATGCCATTTGGCCTCATCAATGCTCCTACTACCTTTCAAAGATTTATGCAGATGGTGTTTGCTCCTTATTTGGGGGATTTCTTGGAGGTGTTTTTAGATGATTTCTGTATATTATCATCACATAAGGAGCGCGTCATGAAGGTTAGGTTGGCCTTCCAAAGGGTCAATGATGCAAATGGCAGTCTCAACCCTGAGAAATACACCATTGGAGCCACTCAAGGGAGGTTACTAGGACATATTGTCTCATCTGAGGGCATCAAGCCTGACCCCAAGAAGGTAGAGGCTATCCTCAACCTCTCCCCGCCAACAACCAAAATGTCAGGTATGCTCATTTGTCAATCTAGTAGGATACTATCGCCGCTTCATTGATCAACATGCTGTTTTGACATGACCCATGACTATGCTATTAAAAGATGGGGTTGATTTCTCTTGGGATGAGGATTGTGATCATGGGTTTGCACAAATCAAGAATGCTCTGGCTTCAGAACCCATTCTATGCAATCCAGATTGGTCAAAGACTTTCTATATCAATCCTGGGTTTGGTGAGCACACTCTAGCAGGTATTCTTCTCCAGCAAGGGGAGGATCGGTTCATGTATCCCGTTCGATTTGCTTCTTGACAATTGCTCGACACTGAGCGATGCTATTCAGAGGCTGACAAGCATGCCTTGTCTTTGGTGTTCTACATTGAGAAATTTAAGCATTATGTGGTTGGAAAGTCCTTCATTATACTCACTAGCACTGGTCTTGCAAAGCAGGTTCTTCAATCACCAAATCCCATGGGCCGGTTGGCTAAATGGTTGGCAATTTTACAAGAATATGATTTTTCTTTCAAAATTGTAAAAGAAGGTTGTTCCAACTTGAAGAATGCTTTGATTGATTTAGAGGAGTGCCTTGATGTAACCCTTGTAGCAGCCATAGAAGTTGGGGATCCATGGTATGGTGGTATCTATAGGTTTTTGACTGCTTTCTCCTTTCCTCCAGAAAGTACTAGCTATGAAAGAAAGAAGATCTGCAAAGATAGTAGGCGCTACACCCTCTTTGATGGGGTGTTGTACCGTTAAGGCATGGATGGGGTACTAAGATGGGCCATTGATGCAGATGAAGTGCCTAAGGTATTGAAGCATTATCATGATGGATTTTATGGAGGCCACTATGCCAGTGACTATACAGCTAAGAAGATTTTACATGATGGATACTGTTAGCTGACCTTGTTCAAGGATGTCACTATGCATTGCAAAACTAACAAAATATGAAGAGGGGAGAGGAGAAGAGTGGAGATGAGGAGAGAGGGCACAGCTAGAGAGCACAACACAAATGACTAACTATACACTAGATTTAGTTGAAAAAATAGAATATATACAAACCCTTTTAGGGTTAGGGTTAGGGGATCTAACCCTTTCCTTTATAGCACTCTATAAGGTTAGTGCTATGCACATATGATCACGTGATGGTGCTATGCACACATGATCACATGATGTTGAGTGTGAACTCTCAACACCTCCCCTCAAGATCAACATCATAAAGTAGGCCTTCCCTCAAGATGATGATTCTGGGGAATCGAAGAAGGACTGAGCATTACATTCCATCACACCCCTTTAATGGGAATGTCCTTCCTTTGCGTCAAACCAAGAGCTAGTCAGTGTTTCTCGAATAGCTCTTTACCGAGTGGTTTGGTAAAGATGTCTGCAACATTTTCTTTGCTATCACAATGTTGTAGTGTGATGTCACCAAGTAACACTCTTTCTTTGATGAAGTGCTCTCTGACATCAATGTGCTTTGTCCTGGAGTGATATACTAGATTTTTGGCCAATGCTTGAGCCGATTGATTATCACAGTATATTGTTGTTGGCTTTGACTCATCAAAGTAATCTGTTTCTGACAATAGTCTTTTGAGCCATATAGCCTCACATGCACCTGTAGTGAGTACCCTATATTCTGCTTCAGTCGAAGACAAAGAAACAGTTGTCTGTTTGTTTGACAACCATGATATAGCACCTTGACCAAGGAAGAATGCATATCCCTGTGTCGATCTCCTGGTCTCATGATCTCCCGCATAGTCACTGTCACAGTATCCATGCAACCATGGATGACTTCCTCTATATTCTATCCCAAACTATCTTGTACCTCTGATGTATCTCAAGACTCTTTTGGCTGTATTCCAGTGAGACTGTTTTGGATTTGCCATAAACTATGCTAGTGAGCTTACTGCATAACAAATATCTGGCCGTGTGATTGTCAGATATATAAGAGATCCGATGAGTTGCCTATAGTATCTATCATTGACTGTAGGCTTTTTTGAATCCTTAGTAAGTTTCAAACTCTGTTCCATGGGAGTGGCTGCAATCTTGCAATCTACCATATGAAACTTCTTTAGGAGACTGTCAACATACTTGAGTTGACTCATGAATGTGCTATCTGAATCTCTCCAGAACTCAATTCCAAGACAATAGTGCATAAGTCCAAGATCTTTCATGTCGAACTCTGTAGATAAGTCTTGTTTCAATTTTTTGATGAAGCTATCCTTGCTTCCTCTCACAATCAGATCATCTACGTACATGTACCCCAGATCATCAAAATACTTGTAAATTCTGTTGTACCAACTTTTGGGTGCTTGCTTTAAGCCGTAGAGGCTTTTCTTGAGATGGCAAACCTTTTTCTCCTTTCCTGGTTCAACATAACCCGCTAGTTGTTGCATGTAGACTTCCTCATCTAGATAACCATTGAG
Organism: Dipteris shenzhenensis; assembly: GCF_047967505.1. Taxonomy (NCBI): domain Eukaryota; kingdom Viridiplantae; phylum Streptophyta; class Polypodiopsida; order Gleicheniales; family Dipteridaceae; genus Dipteris; species Dipteris shenzhenensis. Next base: position 57,911,482 of record NC_141605.1, on the reverse strand, counting down.
AAATGCATTCTTGACATCGAGCTAATACACATTCCATTTACTGAGTGTCGCTAGTGATATCAAGAACCGTATGGAATCCATCTTTGCTACTGGAGCATAAGTCTCATCATAGTCCTGACCATATTGTTGTGCAAATCCTTTTGCAACTAATTTGGCTTTATATCTCTAAATACTGCCATCTAGATTGTACTTCACTTTGTATACCCATTTGTTGGCTATGGCCTTCTTGCCTGGTGGAAGGTTGCATAATTCCCAAGTGTTATTTTTATACAAAGCATCCATTTCTTCATTCATAGCAGTTTGCCGTTTTGGCTTGTCTGCTGCATCTTCGAAGTACACTGGCTCTTTTGTAGCCATGATGGTAGTCATAAGAGCATAGTTGGTGGTTTCCACCTAAATTGCTTTGCCTTTCTGAGCATATGTCAATCTGGCTGGTGGTCTGCTTTCCCTAGTAGACCGTCTGAGCCACTGTGGCTTTGCTTGGGGTGTTGCTGGCAATTCTTGCTCTTCTTCATCAACTTGTTATGTAGATGACTGTGAAGTCGATGCTTCTATCTTCTGTGTAGGTGAGGTTTTCCATTCTAATTCCTCATCAAAGATTATATCTCTAGAGATAATTACTTTGTGGTTGATGGGATCATACAATTTGTATGCTTTTCTTTCTTCACTATAGCCAACCATGATGCATTTGCGTGGCTTTGCATCCAATTTCTTGTGATGATCATCATGTATGTGGGCATATGCTATGCAACCAAATATGCAGAGATGCCCAATGCATGGCTTGTGTCCAGTGAATGTTTCATAAGGAGTCATACCCTATATCAGTTCAGTAGGAAGCCGATTAAGCAAGTAGTTAGCTATAGCTATTGCTTCTACCCAATACTGATTCGGAAGATGCTTTTCACTAAGCATTGCTCTAGCACTGTCTGCTAAAGTCCCATTCTTCCTTTCAGCTATTGCATTCTGCTGAGTAGTATCTGCACATGTGAATTGTCTTCGTATGCTGTGATTTTTGCAAAAGTTCATGAATGTTGAAGACATGTATTCACCTCCTCTGTCTGATCTCATGACCTTGATCTTTCTGCCTGTATGGTTTTCTACCATGGCTTTGAATTCTTGAAATCTGGAAAACACTTTAGATTTCTCTTTCAGAAAGTAGACCCAACAATATTTGTTGTAGTCATCGATGAAGGTCAAGTAATAAAGTGAACCATTGATGCTGTGGGTCTAGGCATAACCCCATACATCTATATAAATCAAATCAAGAATACCTCGTGCACGAGAGGTACTTTTGACAAAGTTGGTTCACTTTTGTTTGCCGAAGCAGCATACTTCACAAAACTTTCCAAGAAAGTGTAGCTTCGGAATCCCAATTGCCATATTCTGATTCCTTAGATCTAACAAGTACTTGAAGTTGACATGACCATATCTCTTGTGCTATTTTGCAGATAGTGGCATCTGTTGCATTTAGCTAACATGGCATGCTTATCTAGTACTGTAGCGAGCATTCTGTGTAAGCATCCTTCCTTGATGCCTTTTGCTACTAGCTGACATCTTTTAGATTTGTCTCTGATAATACATTCATCACCGTCGAAGATGACTTTGTAGTTGTGTTCCGTCATTTGACCTACTGACAAAAGGTTCTTGCTGAGCTTCAGAACATAGAGCACATCTTTGACTAATCCTTTTGTACTAGTGAAATTGTTCATAGGGATAACACGTGTCCCTTGAACTGGATTCGGTGTATTGTCTGCTGTGTAGATGACATTTTTCTATCCTTCTAATGGCTTCATTTCTGTGAACCATTCTTGATGATTTGTCATATGAGATGATGCACCGCTGTCGATGTACTAAGGATCCTGTTCCACTTGGTCGACTTGATAACTGAAATCCTCTTTGGGATTAAAATCAGTGTCTAAGTGCATTGTATCAGTCTGATGCAGTTCCTCACTTGCAAGAAACATATTTCCATGTTCATTTACAAAATGACTGTGACTAGAATGTCCACCATGATGATTTCCTCTTCCTTGGGAATTCCCTCGATTACTGCTGGATTGACTGCCTTGGTCGTACTGCTTCTTGCGGCAATCTCTTTCATAGTGTCCAAACTTGTGACAGTAGTTGCACTGAATGTTTGACACATTGGTGGATGCATTCCCTCGTCCTTGAAATCTTCCTCGATTGGAATGATTTCCTCTTTGCTGATTTTGATGTTGCTGATGCTGATGCTGATTCCGACTTTGATTTTGTTGATGATGACCACTTTTCTAGTATGATCTACCTCTGTTTCTGCCTTTGCCTCTGCTTCTATCTGAAGCTATGAAAGCCTGATCATTAGAATGACCTTTACGTGCTTGAATGGCCTGAGTCCTGAGTTCTTCACCAAGTAGAACTAACTGAAGTTCTTCCAGTGTCGGAATTTGTTGTTGGATGGCATTACTCTGGACTAGATTCTTGTATCCCTCTCCTAGTCCATTCATAATGACTTGAACCATTTCTGTGGGGTTCATAGTCTCTACTACTGCTGCAAGTTGATTGTTGTAGTCTTTGATGCGGAGTACATAAGCATGACCGGTTTCACTACTGTTGTGGAAACTCTGGTTGATCTGGTTTCTCAGGGTGAGAATCCTGGATGTGTTCTTAGACTCGTAGAGAGCTGCGAACATATCCCATGCTTCTTTTGATGTCTTGACTGTGTTGAGTTGCCCTAGCATGACATCTTGCACATTCTTCTTGATGAGGTGATAGGCATACTTGTCTTTCTTATCCCATTCTGCTTGAGCTCGGGCAATGGCAGGATCTACTACTGGTGTGAAAACTATTTGTGTAGATGTAGATCCCGTTGTAGATTCCGTTGCTGGTGCTATGACAACAGATGGAGTAGAGCTACTAGTGGCTGGACTACCCAATGGTCTAGGTAACACCATATTAGAGAATTTGGGAAAATCCTGATAATTTGGGAACTTTTGAGGGGTTGTAATTATGTAACATTCAATGTTTTTCATTGATTTTTCCCATAGATTTGGTAGTCCATCCAAATCTCGCAAATGTGCATGGTTTGCATCAACATAAATAAAATGTCAAATGTTGAGGTTTCGACCAATGCATGGTATTTTTTGAGGGGTTATAATTACAATGCATTGAGTGCACTCCATTGACTTTCTCCCTGGATTTTGCCATGTATATGAAACTCACAATTTGGAGTGTGCCTGTTTTGCATTAGCTGAGAAAAAAACATCATATGTTTGAGTTTAACGAAGCATTTTTTGCCTCTTCTCGAAAAAAGGTGGTGTTCAAAAACACCATTTTTAGTTTAGTCGGAGAAAAAGTAAGAATGCAACACTAGTCCTTGATATTTTGTCGAGTGTGCAGAACTTGCAACCACAAAGCAATGGTCTGCAAAAAAAAAGATAAAGAAAAAAGATCAATGTCATACCTTCCAAATATTTGTCAGCATTCAATTAAATTATTATTGTGCAAGGAAAAAAAAGTCATGCTTTTCAAGTACCTTCACTCCATTGTGGAGTCAGCATCAGAGTCGGAATCTATTCTATGAGACAAATTGGATAAAGCTCGCTTGCGTGCAATGGTTGGTATCTTCACCTTGATGGGGAGGTTGCTGCTCTTTGAGGAAACCTTCTTTGAGAGGTTACATTTCGGAACCCATGACCATACAATAGCATCAACAGATTCCCAACGTGGAGGATCACCTTTATTGCACATCCAAACCTTGTTCCAACAATCTGCATATACCTCCTCAATTTGTGCATTGTGTCTTTTGCATATAGGTGCCCAATATTGTATGAAAACCTTCTTGAAATTTTTAGATTTATTATCCTTCTGTACGTCAGTTTGAGCAATGCCTAGCCAAATTGGGTAAATTTTTTCTGCTGGTCGGACCAAAAGAAAGTGTCCTTTTTGTACATCAACCATTGGATCAAATGATTGTTTTGGCTTTTTCCTTTGAGGTCCACAGTAATGATCATTCAACTCTTCAATTCCTTGAAACTCATCGTTTTCATTATCAACTACTTGCACACAATCAATATGTTGCGTCTTTGGCCAAAATCTCTCGTACATGCCCTCTACACTATTGTTTGGTTTATCAAGCTCATCAATCATGCTCTTCCAGTACTTCACTACTGGCTTGTAAAACTTTGTGAAAGATGCTTCTGGACCTTGCAAGTGTGCCCATTTTTCCCAAAAGCGTACATACTCCTTGATACCAACTATCACATCTAAGTGGTCCTTCACATACTTGAACATGGTTACATAAGGTGGCTCTCCACTTGGTAGCATTGGATGACCATCCGGATGTCTCTTCCACAACTCAATGCCACCTTCACTTGGTTGCCAATCTAATGATCGTGGATGCACTTTATATTGCATGATAGGAACTTCATTTTGCATAAAGAACCGAAATTGGAGAGGCTTTGAGTGTCCCACTAAAGAATCTTTCCCATCGCATAGGCATCCATCAACATAGCTCTTGAAATCAGGGACTTTCGTTACCAAAAATGGCATTGGAGAAGACTCCTCACATTGTCTAAAAGTATCCATGAGATGTGCAAATGTCAATGTTTGGCTAGTTCTTAACCTCTCTGAAAACCTGCTAAACATTGCATCAATATCCTCATGTGTATGCCCAACCATCAAGAATCCCAATTGAATTGACTTGAAAATCCCTCGAGCAACAAGTAATGATAGGTATGCAAACAAGTACCTATTCTTGTTTTCAGAACCACAATTATCCAACTGCAACAATAGGTGTTCGGGTAGTTTCTTATAAGGATTTTCTTGATGGGAACTTCCAAGTCCAAGGTCTTTGAATATTCCACCCACTGCCCCAAGATGAAGTTGTTGCTTGCCATTAGAAACATAGTGAGAATCCAATGCTTCTCTTGAGGTTAGTGCATTTAGCAGAGCATTGTCAGACGTTGGCATCCCATCATGTACCAAATCTCCAAGTGCATGGTTATCAAATCTTTCAAGATTTCTCAAACACAAAGCCAATGAACCAATTGTGAAGTTAGGATCCGACGGCCACAAGGATAAAGAAAAATGACCATAACGTCCTTGACCATGTCCATGTGTTATCATGCCAGTCAAAGCCACTGGGAGCTGAAAGGATTTGTCTGTGTCCTTTGAACGATTGCGTAATCTAGGGATGGCTGTCTTCTTTTGGTCCATCTTATCATGGATAATGCACAAGTATGTCTGAGGATACATTTCAGAAAATCTGCGCCAAGTGTAGTACACATTTCTACAACTTTTTTGTTGTAACATGTGCTTTCTTCTATCTTCCATCAACTTATTACGTTCATTTTGGCATTTTGTCGCTGCAAGCTGAGCCTTGATTGCAATACATAAACCACACTTAGAGAATTCACTTGTTTTTGACAAAGTTACATGCTTGAATTCAGAGTTCCATATGCGGTTGAATGTGGAAGTTGACATCTCCTTACAACCCAAACTATGCTTTAATTGCATGTTAACTTCATAGAGAATATCAACCTGCTTGTATATATCCGGTATCACCAACTGTGTTTCCCTTGATCCATCCTGAAGTATTCTACTTTTGTGTGGCATACGCTCAGAATTGTTATCCACAAAATCTTGGATTATGGCTCTACCCAGTTCTGTGTGGTCCCAACCTCTCCGCACGATTCCTTTATTACCATGTATGCACCTTCGTATACCAATTTCAAATTGCTCCCTGTATCGATAAAATGTTGTTTTTGGAATACCATGCTCTACAACAAACTTGAATACCATTCAATGAAAAGACATATTTGAACTGCCCATTATCATCTTTTCGACAAGCAACCCCAAGAGTGTCATATACATAATTGGTGCGAGCCTCCAAATTTTGGCCCCAATACTCTATGCGTAATTTGGATATCATTTGACGATCGGCAAATTGACAACAATTTTGTTTACAACAATCAATCATAGATACTTTTATGACTGCATCCCTTGTGAGTCTAGATGATGCTAATGGCATGCCATGTTTTTTAGCTTTTCTCTTTATCATGCAGTAACGCCTCTTTTTTGTGGATTTTTCCATTGGGTCCTCATCTTCCATGTGCTTTTTCCCGGAACCACTTGAAGAATTCATGGTGTCATCGATTCTTAATGAAGTTCCATCTAAAAAGGTTATTTGTGCAATGGGCCATTTGATTAAGTGGATGGTATCGATGCCTGATACATCATTGTGATACTTTTCAATTCCCACACCTAGATTACCTTCACCAAGCATCTCAAAATTTATAGATTCAAATGGGTAGACATATAAAACAACACCCTCTGCAATGCTCTTGGTTTTCTGCTCATCCCATATTAAGACTTTCTTGTCCTTCCATGATTCTCGAATGGAAAACTCATCATATTCACATAGAGGTTCAACGTCAATGGTATCTAATGTTATATCATTCATTGGTACAATAGCTTCATTGACATTGTCCACACAACTCATTGATCGTGCTTTCCAACGAACAACACTACCCAAAGCCTCATAGACTAAGAATGCATCCATTGTAGGAAATGGAAGAAGTGCACTTTCATCCATACAAATATCGATCGCCACCGATACATTGTTTTCTCCCAAGGGCACACCTTGGCACATGTCATCATGTGATGTAGAGAATATTGTCCCAATGGCAACAATCTTTCCACTGACAAGCAAGTTGACTTTAACCCCCACTTTCAATGTGGCATCTGCATAGTACATAGCATTTGTTATAGTTCAATATTGATATCTAATGGTGTGACTTAGGATGAAAATACTTTACAAGATTTCATTGCAAGACCAAATCTTCCTAAACCTTGGTGCTTTGAATTTTAGGCAACAAAATTTGGCTACATGGCCAAATCTTCACAGACCATGGTGCTTTGAAAGGGAGATAGCAAGATTTGTCCACACAACCAAATCTCCCGAGATGCTGGTGCTTTCAAGAAGCCATAAAGATTTATGCACACATCCAAATCTACTTAGACCTTGGTTCTTTGAAAGAAGCCCACAAGATTTGGCCACATGGCCAAATCTCCTAAGACACTAGTGCTTTGAAAGAAGCAATAAGATTTGGCCACACGGCCAAATCTGCTCAAACCTTGGTGCTTTCAAAGAAGCTAGCAAAATTTGGATGCACAGCCAAATCCTTCGAGACCTCCGTGACTTCTTTCAAAGCACTGAGAAGATTTGGTTGTGGCGTTCTTTCAAACTTGGGGAGATTTGGTCGTGTGGCCAAATCTTGCAGGCTTCTTTCAAAGCACTAGGGTATGGAGAGTTTTGGTTGTGCAACCTCCTCTTGCATGCTTCTTTCAAATCACCAGGTTCTGGGAGATTTGGCCATGTGGCCAAATCTTTCAAATCATTAGGGTTTGGGAATATTTTGCCGTGCTGCCAAATGTTGCTAGCTTCTTTCAAATCACTAGGAAGATTTGGCCACATGGCCAAATCTTATTTGAAATCACTAGGAAGATTTGGCCACATGGACAAATCTTGAAACGTTAAATTTAAAAATTGAAGATCCAGATTTTAAAATTTAAAATTTAAAGTTTAAAATTCAAAATTTAAAATAAAAAATTCAAATTTCAAGTTTCAAGTTTCAAATTTTGAAATTCAAATGTAGAGATCCTACTTTCAAAAAAATCGTACATGCTTTTCATGCTTTTCATGATTCATGCTATTACACTTTAAAATCATACTATTACTTTAAAAGCAAACTAGAAAATCTAAAACTATTAAAAAACCAAAACTTTAAAAGGCAAAGCTAAACAAGCCTTTTAAACCAAGCATAAAAAGTAAACCTATGAGAAGGAATTGAATTCGTCTTCATGGGGAATCAAGTGCTAGGCTCACCTTGTTCTCTCCCTTCCTAGATCTCCAATGTGTACCTAGGGTGGTTTGAGAGCTTTAGGACAACGTCTTAGATGGGGTAGTTCTTGGAAAACACTCCTCCACCCTTGCTTAGCTAATTGCAAGCAAAAAAGTTCAAAACTATGTCAAAATAAGAGGTCCCGGGAGGTTCCCCATCCCAGTTTTGTTCTAGCAATGTGTACTTAACTATGTAGGTTTTAAAATTCCATTACCAATTCAACTCTCCATAGATTCCACACACAATAGTTGGATTAGAAAGAGGTCTTTTTTTTTTTTTTGCTCTTCGTGCTTTTGGGGGGATTGCTCCCTTCCCCCAAAGCATGCTTTTTTGGGGGGATTGCTTCTTCCCCTCCTTTTCCTCCACCGTCCTCATCTCCTTCTTCCTCCTCGTCGTCGGCTCCCTCTTCCTCCCCGTCGTGGCTTCTGCTGCTCCACTGCAACGCCTTCCCGTCCTCCTTCTTCCTCGTCGTCGTCGCTGCAACGCCTTCGCCTTCCCCCCATTTTTTTCCTCCTTTCCCTGCACCGTCCTCATCTCCTCCTTCCTTGTCGTCGGCTCCCTCTTCCTCCTCATCGTCGGCTCCCTCTTCCTCCTCGTCGTGGCTTCTGCTGCTCCACTGCAACGCCTTCCCGTCGCGGTTTCTGGTCCTCCTACCTTCATCACTGCAACGCCTTCCCGTCGCGGTTTCTACTCCTCCTTCCTTCATCACTGCAACGCCTTCTTCCTCGTCACCTCCATCGTCCTCCTCATCGCCCTCGACGCCTTTTTTCTTTCGTCCGTCATCTTCCTCCTCGTCGCGGTTTCTGCTTCTCCTACCATCAGAGCCCTCGTCCTCCTTCCTTCCTCGTTCCGTCCATCTTCTTCCTCATCGCCCACACCGGTAGAATTACTCCAGCAAGAAAGACAACTTCTACAATTGCTATAGCTACTCTCTCTTTAGCTCCTACGATGGCTACTCAATCATTCAAGTAAGAAAACGAAAGAAATCGAAAGTGTACCTAATTCTTGCATGTTCTCCATTTTCTCCATTTCGGAACACCACAATTTGAAAGAAAGAGTCTTGTAAAAGTAGGAATCTCGAAGTGTGATTTGAAAGTAGGGTCTTTAGTATATGATTTCACTTACATATCTTCAAATTTGAAATTTGAATTCTGTATCTAAGATTTTGAATTTTGAATTTTGAATTTTGAATTTTGAATTTTAAATTTTGAATTTTGAATCTAAGATTTTGAAATTTTCAGATTTGAAATTTGAATCTTAAGATTTGAATTTTAAATTTTAAATGGGGAGATTTGGCCATGTGGCCAAATCTTCTGGCTTCTTTCAAAACATACAACATTTGGCCGTACAACCAAATCTCCCTAGATCTTGGTGATTTCAAAGAAGCTATAAAGATTTGGCATCACAACTAAATCTTCCTAAACCTTGCTGCTTTGAAAAGATTTGGCCACATAACCAAATCTTCCTCGACACTCGTGATTAGAAAGAAGATAGCAAGATTTGGCTGCATGGCCAAATCTCCCTCGACCCTCGTGATTAGAAGAAGCTAGTAAGATTTGGCCACACAACCAAATCTTCCTCGACACTCGTGATTAGAAAGAAGATAGTAAGATTTGGCCGCATGGCTAAATCTCCCTCGACCCTCATGATTAGAAGAAGCTAGTAAGATTTGGCCGCATGGCCAAATCTCCTTAGACCCAGGTGATTTAAAAGAAGCTAGAAAGATTTGGCATCACAACCAAATCTCCAAATCCTGTTGCTTTCAAAAGATTTGGCTGCATGGCCAAATCTCCCTAGACCCTTGTGATTAGAAAAAAGCTAGCAAGATTTGGCCGCACAGTCAAATTTCCCTAAACCCTCGTGACTTATAAAAAGCTAGAAAGATTTCGCATCGTAGCCAAATCTCCCCAAACCTTAGTGCTTTGAAAAGATTTGGCTGAATAGCCAAATCTCCTTAAACCTGGTGCTTTGAAAAGATTTCGTTGCACAGCCAAATCTCCCCAAACCTGGTGCTTTGAAAAGATTTGGCTGCATGGCCAAATCTCCCCAAACCTAGTGCTTTGAAAAGATTTGGCTACATGGCCAAATCTCCATAGACCCTTATGATTACAAAGAAGCTAGCATGATTTGACCGCACACAAATCTCCCCAAACCCTGGTGCTTTGAAAAGATTTGGCAGTATGGCCAAATCTCCATAGACCCTCGTGATTAGAAAGAAGCTAGCATGATTTGACCACACAAATCTCCCCAAACCCTGGTGCTTTGAAAAGATTTGGCAGTATGGCCAAATCTCCATAGACCCTCGTGATTAGAAAGAAGCTAGCAAGATTTGGCCACACGGCCAAATCTCCCTAAACCTGGTGCTTTGAAAAGATTTGGCCGCACGGCCAAATCTCCATAGACCATTGTGATTAGAAAGAAGCTACCAAGATTTGACTGCACACAAATCTCCCCAAACCCTCGTGCTTTGAAAAGATTTAGCCGCACGGCCAAATCTCCATAGACCCTTGTGATTAGAAAGAAGTTAGCAAGATTTGGCCGCACGGCCAAATCTCCCTAAACCCAAGTGATTTAAAAGAAGCTAGAAAGATTTGACTGATTTAAAAGAAGCTAGCAAGATTTGGTTGCACAGCCAAATCTCTCCAGACCCTAGTGCTTTGAAAGAAGCCCACAAGATCTGGCCACAAGGCCAAATCTCCCCAAACTTTGGTGCTTTGAAAGAAGCCCATATGATTTGGCTACACATCTAAACCTCCCCTTCCAGTGCTTTAAAAGAAGCCCATAAGATTTGGCTGCACGGCCAATTCTCCCTAGTGTGGCCAAATCTCCCTAGAATCTAGTACTTTTTCAAATCTACTACTAGGTCTAGTGTCAATTCTAGATTCTATTTCAGATATGTTTATCGATAATGTGTTTTGTCTAACTTTAAAGATTATAAAGATGATACTTTGTATATTGTTTGCGTCTTTTACAGGAAAGACACAAATGTGAAGAAGGTTGAGAAAGTTCTAAGTGGATTTGCAGAGAAAAGCATACCTTGGTACTTTGACATATATAGTATTGAGGGAGCACAGTTGACATGAGTTCACTTATTTGTTTTGTTACCTAATAAAAGTGCATACACTTGTGTTGGATCGGTACATCAAATCACTGAAGATGTGGTTGGAAAAGAGGGAGATATTGGATTATTGATCATTATAAATCAAAATAAGAAGTTTCTCTTGGATCCCAGTGATTATGAAGCATCTCGTATGAAGTCTAATGTAGATGACAACATGCACTCAAGAGGCTGGATAAGTGTTGAATCAATTGATGGAAATGAAATTCACACAGTGACAACAATCATTCAATCATATCGCAAAGTTTCAGCAACATTAAAGAAGCGTAAGAGTGGGGAAGATAGTGGGGAAGGAACAAAGAAAGGTAAATCGACTATGGTTCAAGCACCAGGTGGTAGCGGAGAAGGAGCAAAGAAAGGAAAGCTAACTATAGTTGATCTACCACAAGAAGGAACACCTCCAGAGGGTATGCTAGCAGTTGTGGAAAGAAGCAGTGGTAGTGAATTGGAGCCAAGTGGAAAGGTCATAGGAAAAAAAGGGCAAAAGAAACCATCAGGCTTGGTGGAATATAAAAAATACTACCCATTCGCGGGTTGCATGCAACATTTTCAATTCCAGTTGCAAGATGTCAAAAAGCTCCTCCAAGCTATGTATATAGAGGGTTGAACAAAGAGCATGTGGAGAAGCTTGCTGCAGACTTCGGTTATAACTCTAGGCCTCCTGCTACTGTAGCGGATTTAATGCCTTTCAATCGTGAAACAAAGTAGCCCCTAGAAAGGGTAGATAAAAAGGATTTAGCCAAGTGCCACTACTGGATACTATCTGGACAACATTCAATATATACTGCTAAAATATTCACATCTAATGATGATAACAGCACGGCCCAAAGAAAGAACTACTACCGCACCCGCCAGGTGAGGATTGTAGTGAATTGTCCCGCACGCTTTTGTGTGGAGATATCAAAGATGGCAAACCTGGAGTCTCAAAATATCTTGAGACAATCTCCATACATTGATATACTTAAGCAGGTGAGGGGACAATGGATTCTCTTTAACAGACCCAAGAAAGCACAACAAGGGCTTGCAAAAGGACATCCAGATCGTGAGAATTGGGATGTAAGTACAGATTTTAATTATGAATCATTTTTTACAAGTCGGTTTTCTTAATTATTGCATTCTAATGGATTCATATATTTTGCAGGCTTTCATTGACACTGGCAAGGTAACATTGGGCAATAGCTTTGCCACGAAGGATGTACATATGATAATCACAAGTGATGCCATTTATGATGGTTGGATCTCCATCCTTGAGGATTACATTGCAGGCAAATATTCACAAGATGGAAAATGCCGTAGTCAACCCACAGTCTCAATGTTTAGATGCTTGCGTGGATTGAGTGATGATCGAATTGGTCAAATTCAAAATGACATTAAGGAAGGTAGAGTAGTCATAGCTAAAACAAAGACTGATGCCATGATTCTTGATATTGGAGGACGAGCTATGCAGATCAAGAGAGATGCTGTACTACAAGAAGAACTTTATATGTTTATATCGGCAGAACGGCCTTCTTTAATGTTAAAAAATTGGGATGAGTGCAGATCACATTTTAAAATTACTCCAGAATTGTATCATCGGATTCGTGGTTGCTCTGACTCATGGTTAAAAGTGAAGCTTCAACAGGGCAAGGAAACTCCACCATTGCCTGATGCTGCAAAGGGGTATCTGAGGTGGATTATGGGACAAAGTGAAGGTGCAAGTCATGGACCGAATTCCACCCGGCCTTGGAGGTTCTACACAGTCGGTTCAAACATGGAGGGAATGGAATTTATACATAATGTGTACCAAGAGCCAATGGCAATAGGGGTTGCCTTTTTGGATGTAATGTATGGACCAAGCAGAAGTAGAAATTGGAATGAGGATCGCTTTGAGTGTTTGTTGAAAAGCTTGATGACAATCGCTTCTCCCCCAGTGCAATTCCTTCTTGTGGTGTTCTTGACCATGGATCATGTATCATGTTTGAAGAATGCATTAAATAAGGCATGCGGACAATATAAAATACACTTCGGTTGCCTTAATTTTGAAACTACAGATATATTTGTCACTGGATCTATGGATGGCTTAATTGCCTGTGTACTGGTAAGCAAGGAAAAGCATTTCAACGACATTGAGCGCTATACCAATGCACAATGTAAGCCATCAATATATGTTGCAGATGAAAAATATGAAAAATCAAGTGGTGCAGAAGAATCAGGTGATGAGGATGATGATGACGAGGAGGATGATGATGAATTTGACATTGAATTATCCTTGAAAAGAAGACGTTCAAGTATCATGAAAGACATGATCATGGGTTTCTGTTGAGAAGATGAGTATGTATTGGACTTGTTCTCTGAGGGGCTTGCTGCAATAGAGTCTCTTTCTTGTAAGAGGCGTGTTGTTTCAGTTGTTGAGACTTATGAGGAGTTGGCAAAGGTTGAAAGTATATGTTGCACGTATGCTTACAGTAATCATGAAATTCGACAATGGGCTGGCTTGCAAGAACCAATATTGGCAATAGAGGGGGTATCAAAAGAAGATGATACAATTGAAGGTGGAGGGGATAAAGAAATTGATACCATACCAGGACAAAAAGAGCTTCAACCCTTCAATGAAGAGCAGCGTGAGCATTTACAAAAACACGCTTCAAAGTTTTGGGAAATAGAAGAGGAAGCAACAGGTCCTTGAAATTGTCCTTTTATATGGTGTTCGTGTTTTCCATATGTTATCTTGCTATATTCTCCATATGATGTATTAATTTTGTTCCAAAGATCTTTTAATATTACTTGGAAATTCATTCTATCTCATTGCCATAATTCAAACATTCATATGTATTCTTGAATATGTTTAATTTTCTATATTTCATGAAAAGATGTGTTTGCATGTTGTAATACCTTTAGAGTGTGATACACATCCAAATTTATTTATGAGTTCATAAATGTTAAAAAGTGTGTTGAGTCTTGATCGTGATGAATGAATTAGTGTAAATTATTGTTTCTATCCTTATTCACTTCATATGAATGCTCAAATATGTTTTGGCCGCTTGGCCAAATCTTTTCTTAGTGGGAACACTCGGGCAATGCTAGATAATGTTGGACTCCACTCTATCTATTATGCAAAGGTTTTTGGCATTGTAAGGATATGTAGTTTTGGGGATTAAAATAACTTGAAAGGGTATAGATTCAACAACTTTAGGGGGTATACTAAGCATATGAACATGAATGCTTTCTTTTTTTTGGTATTCCAATTTTGTGTTGAAAAAGAAAAACATGAATGCTTTCACACAAACAAATTGCATTGAGAGCACACAACCTAAAGTTTGACAATTTGGTTTTCCATCTCAATATTCAGTTTGTTTCTACTTATGAATTTCATTTCCTTGTTTATTAACAGATATTGGCCATCTCAATTTCACATCGCTAGAAGCATTGCCTGTACATGTGACACCTGATCCAATGATTCATTATGTGCCTAATATGAACATTAGCATGCAAGTTCCAAGCTCAACATGGTTGATTGAAAATGTTGAGGATGCAATGTCTGCAGTTAATGTTCCATTGACAAATGTGAATGCAAGCTTAGAAGGTAAAGGAGAAGATGCAATGTCATTGTATGAAGCCAAGGTGCAGGAAGAAATCTTAGAAGGTAAAGGAGAAGACATAATGTCACCCTCAGAAATAATGTCAAAAGAGGTGATAACAAAAATAAGAGTAGCGGTGATAATAGATTTGAAAGGGTTATTGCTCGAGCGTTGTTTTTCGAAGTCAAATAAACATATGAGCTTGCACAATGGTAAGCATTGGCTTGTTCTCCGTCCTGGGTGTTTAGAGTTTCTACAATGGTTGCTCGATCACTACCATGTTGGCATTTGGTCCACTGCAGGAGAAAAGGGCATGGTGCAACACATGCTGGACACTTTGGAGCATCATGTTAACAGAAAGTTACATTTCTTCATGGTTTGAGGTGCGATGGCATGCCACAAGCATACAAAGAGTAGAATCATTCGACCAGATAGGATGAATGTGGAAGCGGAGTTTAAACCATTGATGAGAGTGTGGTGTTGTTTTAAAGAGGAATGCAAACTAGCAAGAACAGTGTTCATTGATGTTTCGCCTTACACGGGTTGTGTTAATCCAGTAGAAAATTGCATTTTCCCTACAAAATTTGATATAGATTGTGGTGATCCTATTTTGCTTCATGAGTTATTACCGTACCTACAGATGCTAGATGATGCAGTAGATGTGCGCAGTGCCATCTCTTCTAACAGATTTGGTCAAGCTCCGATTGTCGAAGGGCATGATATGTTCTATTATTTTCAACCAGTGATCCTTGAATTCAAAGAAAAAAACAAAGAAGTTCTCGAAAGGATGAATGTCGAATCTCATATGTCTACTCGTAGTTCAAAAAAAGACACAGAGAAAGGTATTACTTCACCTATAACCAAAACTAGAGTGAGAGGGACTTGTCCTACTACAAGAAGTATGGTGCATGCTCAACATGTTACATTAAATGAAGAGGAAGAATGCATGCTAGGAAAAATTGCCAAAATGGGGCCATTGAAAGATAGTGAGGCAAAACGCTTTGCTATGGTTCTTGGATGCAAGGAAAGGGGAATCACTGCCGATGTTGCAAGGGCATTCTTAGCCAACTTGATTCAATTTTATTGCATAGACAACCATTAGGGAATGTGAGTGATCTTGTTAATTAGAGTTGTAGACACAAATGCTCAACTAAAACATTTGTACCTACATTCTGATTTATATTTGGACACTATTTGGTTAGATTCAACTAGCAAAACATTATGTTTCAATTTGTTTTGTGAAAGAATTAATAGACATTGAGTTAGTACCTTGTCCAAAAAATGCTATGTGCTTTGTGATGTGAGTTTGTATTCCTCCACTAAAAGAATGATTCTTTGATTTTAAACATATGATAGGTGTTGCAGATTGTCCTGAAAAGTTGAAGAGCTATCTTATTACAAATTTTGATCCTGCATCCAATGGCTTATGGAACATAAATTGCCCATACCCATTGAGCACGTGTTCGAAATGGATGGCATCCATTATAAAGTAAAGAAATCAACAATACCTGGGGCAGGATATGGTCTTTTTGTACATACGAGCATCAAGAAAAAACAAGATTTGATGGTATATAATGGTCCAAAGTATGATTATGATACTTGGAGATCTCTCCTCAAGTTTTTCCCAAGGATGAAGACTTATGGAATGTTTGAAGATCCATTCATTGAGCCATTGACAGATGTGAAATGTATTGTGGGAGATGTATTGTATGGAAACATTGCTGGATATATAAATAGCTCAATGTATTATAAAGAAAGAACAAATGTTATATTTGTATACATCCCTAAACTACCACCTTGGGCTCAAAAGTCACAAGGAAATTTGAGTGCCCATGGCTACATTACTGTGCAAACCATAAAGGATATCTCCTTCGGAGATGAGCTACTTTGTGAGTATGAATACTAGTATGGAATTGTTAATGATTATGTTAAACGATGTGGTGCGAAATTGGCTATGTCAATGGTTTTGATTATAGCTCTATTGTGATGGAGAGTTTCATGAGCTCTATTGTGATGGAACGGTGTTTTTGAACACCACATTTATATGATGGATGTCAAAGCTCTACCATAATCCTATTGCATATGTCAATACTGCAATTTATCAACATAGAAACATATGCATTTGACATTAATTTGATACATCTTATATACCAAATAAAAATTAACAGTTGTTGCAAGTTTAATTTTGTTTTTGAAGACCACAGTTATATGATGGATGTCAAAGATCTATAACAATCCTATTGCATATATCAATACTACAATTTAATTTACTCCAATGAATCTTCCTAACGCAACATCTATAAATTGGCTTTTGTTTGTGGTTTTGATGCATACAAAACAACAAACATCTTTCTTTCACTAGCAAATCAACAAATTTTTTGGCCATGGAGCCATGTTCACATCTATTAAGGCCTTTTGCCATAGCAACATACAGAAGATTTTTGCTTGGGTTTCTAGGAATTGGGAAAGTATTGTGCATGGTCCTCAATGGAGCTAATGTTTCAATAAAAAACATCAAATTTTACTTTTGAAGTGACTATATTTTATTTCGTGGGAATTAGGATTTTCCCAAATTCTCTAATATAGTGTTAGGTGTAGATCCATCGACATACTCCCATTTGTCTTGAAGCACAAGAATGGTCTCCATTTGGTATTTCCATGTACCATAATTGGAGTTGTCTAACTTAGCCGATGCCTCCAGATTGAGGTTGCTAGTCGACATGGTGCAAGAAATGTACTAAAAAAAGTGTCGTGAAGATCTCTGTATGAATCAACTGCAAATACACTGAAGATGCCAAGTGAAATCTCTGTATCGTCGGTGAAGATAGAACTGCAGTATATAAATTCTGATCTGTATTACAAGGCTTGTGGCAATAATGCTGGGAATAGCCAAGAGGCTTTACAAGGCTGAAAATGATGTGCACGATTCCCTGAGATAGCCAAATAGGCTTTACAATGGTGGCATGTGTGTGTGAAATCAAGTGCTATCTGCCCACTGAATCAATCTGCAATGCCTCTGAACTCTGAAGTTTGCTCACTGAACCGATGAACGTAAGGTTTCAAGTAATGTAATGATGTGAAACTGTATGTGAGCGTATGGACCTGACTCTGAGTAGGTACTAGTCGGGAATTTTGGGCATGGCTTAGATTGGCAACTTGGGGAATTCAAAGCGTCCCCTCTATGGTGATCTAGTCTACTCTAATCTGGATCTAAACCAACCATCGATTGATGAAAGAACTACAAATAATTCCTTTTCTTTTGTTCTTTTTAAGTGCTAGGTCAGATGCATCGATGTAAAGGCAAATGTGCGTGAAGGAAGTGGTTTTGTCAGCGAGGCTCAAATGTGAGTGTAACTTGCATCGAAATGTGCATGTGATGTAATGAGTGCGTAGAGCACAAAAAACCGAGCGACTTTCCTTTTTGGAGCACCCTCAAATTCTTTCTGGATCAAGAGATATGGCTTGATCTAGGTGGAGGGGCAAATGGTGCTCAATGATGATGTGTCACTGTGAGTCACATGCAGTGATGATGTGGCACTGTGCCTAGCAAGAGGTGTGCCTGTGAAGCTCTGTGCTAAGGTGGCAGGAGTGTGCACATGCAGTGTGTGCACAGTGTGCCTGGCAAGGGACCGTGCCTGCAGGGGTCACTGCTGATTGGACTGCTAAGGTGGCACTGCTAAGGTGGCACAGATGATGTCAACAAGGTGACATGGCAATCAATGATGATGTGGTAGTGGTGATGTGTCACTGATGATGTGTCAATGGTGATGTGGTAGATTACATGGCAATGATGACATGGCTTGGATGATGTGGCTTGCCTACGTGGCATTGATGACATGTCAATTGAGCTGGGTTGCTGATGTGGCAAAGGATAAGATAGGTACATGTGGCATACCAGGGTGCTTGATGACATGGCACTCTGGGTGAGGGCGATGATGTGGTAGATAAGGTCTGCCACATGGCAGACTATGAACCAAACCACACCACACTGAGGGTAGAGTTGGTGATAAGGCCACGTGTCAGAAGGAAAGCCACCAGAATCTTTAAGAGTCTAACAAAATCTAAGAAGATTCCATCCGCTTGAAAATTTTGGTCGATGCTGACTGTGTGGCATCGCGTGCACTGCCGTTTGGAGATTTAGAGGCTGGCTATGGAGGTAGAAGCCATCTAGTGCATATGAAGGCTTGGGCTACTGAGGATTGAGGCGATGCTGCTATTGAAGAAGCTCCATTGGGAGATTTTGTCGCTCGTCGTGGAGGCATATTGAATGGAGCCGCGCTGATGGAGCCGTTTGGACCTTCGCTACCATGAGCCGTTGTTGGAGGAATGGACTGGCATTACTAATTAGAGGAGTTTGGTGTCGAAGCTGTTTGAGATGCAGCCCGTGGCTACTGGAGGAGCGGTGCTAGCTGGGAAATGGACCGCGACACTGGTTGCTTGCATCTCATCCCAGTGGAGCTAGCATTGAAGATCGCGAGCAAAATCGAGGCCGGGGAGCGCTTCTACGTGTACATTGTGGTGCTGATGTGGCCGTCTATCGGTGCTGAATGTAGGCAGACCTTTGGCTCGTAGTTGGAGAGGTCCATTGGGAGTTGGTCATTGGGGCAAGAAGTCATGAAGGCTTGCTTTATCCTTCGGTTTGCAGGCCTATGGAGTCGAGTCACAGGGTTGAAGGTAGCCTGTAGTTATTGTTACAGGGGCTCATTGTTGGAGCCGAGATGTGTGCTACCGCTGAGCTTGCTGGAGCCGTAGGGTGGTTGCCATTGTAGTCGATGTAGCTGGTTGTAGTTGGAGAGCCGTAGGAGCCCTTGCCGAGGAGGAGCTCACACAAGATGGTGCAGGAGTTGATGGCAGCTCGAGGAAGCTCTGTGGCGCAGTTGCAGCAGATGTTGCTTCGGTCATCACTCGAAGATGCAGGTCTATCTCCCTTCTCTTTCGCTTGCAGTTTTGGATGGATGAGAAGTATTTACAAAGCTGCTTTGTGTTGAAGCTCCTTGAAGCTCTTTGGATGCTCGCAGGAGCTGAGTTGAAAGGCCTCTCTCCCTCTCTCTATCAGAATAATCCAAAGTCTCTCTCTCTCATGAGAAGAATGAACGAAAAGCTCTCTCAATGGATGGAAATTCTCTCAACGGAAAGAATCTTACTCAGTGAATGAACTCTCAGTCTCTCACACTCTCTCAAGAATCGCAATGCCTCAGCAGAAGGCAAGGGAGCTCTGATACCATGACAAAATATGAAGAGGGGAGAAGAGAAGAGTGGAGATGAGGAGATAGGACACAGCTAGAGAGCACAACACAAATGACTAACTATACACTAGATTTAGTTGAAAAAATAGAATATATACAAACCCTTTTAGGGTTAGGGTTAGGGGATCTAACCCTTTCCTTTATAGCACTCTATAAGGTTAGTGCTATGCACATATGATCACGTGATGGTGCTATGCACACATGATCACATGATGTTGAGCGTGAGCTCTCAACAAAAACTTGTGAACCATGCCAATTCTTTGGTAGGAAGGATTTGCGTCCTGGGCAACATCACCTAGTGATGTCCAACCATCCGTTTATGAAGTGGGGAATAGATTTTATCGGGCCCTTGCCCATGACTACCCGCAAAAAGAAGTATCTTTTGGTAGCCACTCAGTATGTCACTAAGTCGGCTGAAGCTATTGCCCTCCCTGTTGCAAATGGTGAGGCAGTTTCAAATTTCATATTTGAACATATCTACACAAGGTTTGGGATACCCATGGAAATAGTCTCTGACCATGGGATGAAGCAGTGGAGTTGCTCATGGATTGCATGGGTATTGATCATCACACTTCTAGCATCTATTATCCAGCATCCATGGGTCAAACGGAGTGGATCAATGGCCTCCTTTGTAAAACCATGGGAAAAATGGCTATAGGGAATAGGAGCCAGTGGGATGAGAAGGTCACTGAAGTCGTGTGGGCTTACAACATCACTCATTAAACGTCTATAGGTCACACTCCTTTTGAGTTGGTGTATGGTACTAAGGAAGTTTTACCACTAGAGATAGAGATTTTGGCCTTGAGGTTGGCACAAGAATAGAGAATGACAGAAGATGAACATGTAGAGGCCAGATTGGTGCAACTTGAGAAGCTAGATGAAACTCGATGCCTTGCACTACACCAAACAAAGATCCAAAAGAATCAACAAAAGGCCCGCTTGGATGCTAAGATTCGTAAGGGATGGGAAAGACGCTTTGCTGAGGGGGATGTTGTGCTATGGTTTGATAACAGATTAGACCACCAAATGGACAAGAAGTTTTTGCCACTGTGGACCGGTCCATACAAAGTCCTAATTGGGCTGCTCCGCCTTTTTACCTCCTTGGGTCAAGCTATATGGAATAATTTGTTGAGATTAAGGGCCTTTAGAATTGGTAGATGGGAAATATAGATGAGCAAACTAATGGAGAAATTAGGCAAGAGTCAGTAGGGGTTGAGAGAGCACTAATTCCATGCTTGTAGCCTCTTCTTCCCACATCCTCCCTTTGTTGTTTATAGGATTTTCATTGAGAGCTACTGTGTACGGTTTGTAGAAGTCTCTTCCACTAAAGAGCATCTCTATTTGTTGTTGTAGCTTATATTAACACATCTCTAGCATGCTTGAATGAGTTACAACTCATTTTTGAGCTCTGAATAGTGGCATGTTGTTCAAGGCAACATGTTTGCAGTTTTTAGCATTGGTTTTATAGATTTTGATGAGGCAGGTTGCTACAAGCTATCCCCTTTGTACACACATCATAGAATCATGTATGAAGCTGTATAGGTTTGAAAAGTTTGTGGATTTTTAAAAGAAAAGTCCCAGAAACTCTCGAAACTACAATTTGGAGAATTTTGTGAAAAATTGTCCATACAATTGTGCACAACGTCTGTATGGTCGACTTACTCTTCATGCAATCATTGTGCAAAAATCTGCTGATGATTTACAGCCTGTTTTGGACTTTGACACACATATCGAGATAGACCGTTTGTTATATTTTTTTGTAATTTCTACACATTTATATAATTGTCTTGGATTGGCTCCTTGCCTAGTACCCAAATAAAATCCTTCAATGGACTTCAATACAAAGCTTTAATCATGGACATTCTTCATTTGCGCTGTCTCCTTCTACTTCCTCCATGGCGAGCATCCTTAAAAATTCGTGTATATGCAAAATAGTTTGCTGTGGTATTTTTATTTTTCCTTCTACCTCATATCCCATGTGCTTCTTTGATTTCTTCGCCCTTGAATGCCAAGACACTATGATTGTCTCCGTCGAAACTTGAGAGACCGCTTCATCATTTGGGACCCACTCCTTCATTATACAATTAGCATATAATGTGTTGTTATCCATATTCTCCTTCCTGCCCTTTGGCTCATACCATACCGTTGTAAATGTTGTAGCTCTCCCTTGGTCATCTCTTTGCACATCAACTACTTTTGCAACCCAAAACTTCACATTCTCATATTCATCATCCGATGGCCAAACCACAACAAAACAATCGACCTCTATATCTACTTGTGGCATAAACTCTCTCTTCTTCGGTCCACAATATGGATGTGGGAGTAATGATACTAATTCATTTTCAAAGACTGGAGCTGGGCGCAAATCGTTATGAACATTTGGCCAAAACATATTGCATTCTTCCTTGACATCCTTTGAGCCTCGCATTCTCTCAAGGTCCTTTATTAAATTTCGTGTCTTGTTAATTACAGTGGTAGTGTGTTCTCTCCAAGTAGGCTTCGAATCAGGATATGAGAGTGCTCTCAACGGAAGCAAGAACGGAAGAAGGAGAGAGAGAGACAGAGAGCCACACAAGTTTTGGTGGGTGCAGAACCACCACCCTAATCTTCTTTTTCATTTATTTATATATGTGTTTGAGTATTGTACATAACCGGGGTTAAGGCACAGTGACCTTTAACCCCCACAACCTCCCACTTAAAGGACAATGTGACTTTAAGGGAGAATAACTAGTGAGCATACTATCCAATGCCCATCAATACACGATAATACTCAAACCGCTGACTAGGTAGACTCTTCGTCAGCATATCTGCAGGGTTATCATCTGTATGAACCTTGACAAGCTCTATGCGCTTGTCCTCAAGTACCTCCCTGATGAAATGGTACCTGACCTCAATGTGTTTGGTCTTTGCATGAAAGACCGGATTCCGTGCTAGCTGAATAGCACTCATGGAATCACTATGCAATGTCGGTACACCTGTATGAATCCCCAAATCTCCCACTAGCCGATCAAGCCATATAGCCTCCTTGCAACCCTCTGTGGCTGCAACATACTCAGCTATGTTTCAACCTATCATCACTTCGGCACCATTTGCAACCAAGTAAATTCACTTGAGATCCCTATGATTTCTCCACATATATCCCCATCACCAAATGCACTTCCAGAAATCCTAGATCACTCTTTGGCAATCTCTAGACTCAAGCTCCAAAATGAGCTCAGAAACCCACTGGTAGCAGTAAACTTGCCTGATCAATTGGTATGATCAGAGTGTATCTTCCAAAGAAGATAATTTGGCTTGAATGTAGTGTCATAACATTTCTTCCAAGACTTGTTGGCTTGTTCAGTCTGTCCATCTAATTCTGGGTGATAAGTTGAACAGAATAGTAATGCTATGCCAAAAGACTCAAGGAGAGAAATTCAAAAGTAACCAGTGAACCTAGAATCTCTGTTTTAGATGATGTTGTTGGAAACACTGTGTGATGTTTGGAGCTTGTGCACTTTTCTTGCATGGGATGAAATGTGCCATTTTGACAATCAATCAATGATTACCATAATCTATGCATTACCTTTTAAGGAATATGGCAAGGTAGTGATGAAATCCATGAAGATGCTTTTCTCTTTCCATTGGAATAGGAAGCAGATGAACGAGACTTAGAAGTTATTTTCTTGCTTTCATTTGTTGACAAATTAAGCAAGATGTAACAATCTAAATGACATTACTTTTCATCTGAGGCCAGTAGTAAGTAGCACTTAGTAACTTGTAAGTTTTGTTGATGGGTGATGTGTGGCATAGGGAACTCCATGATGCTCTTTCAACAAAAGACATCGGAAATCCTTGTTATGTGGGACACAATTGCAATCTTGGTAACATAGAAGCTCATTTGCATAAGAAAATCCCTGTGCTATTGTGCCGATGTCTTGCGCTTGAACATATTTTCCTTGGAAGAATCTAGGATATCAATGGCAAGAGTAGAGGTCACCATAGTAGAGGCTAGAGGTAATCTGGTAAGAGAATTTGCAACCTATGTTGCATGGAAACGTGGTAGTTCTAAAACGTTTCTGCAACGCCATTGAGTTAATAGAAAACGGTAGGGGTAGCTGAATAAAGTATATTTCTTCCCCCATATAGAAGCTAGCATTTAAACAAAATATGCACCATATAAGCTAGACGTGTGCACAAGTAAGCAATTGGATTCTTGGAGGGCATGGAGTAGATGATACTTGAAGGTTCGATTTGTATAGTGCATGGATGAATTAGTCGTCACTCATGTTGATCGTCTACTTGGAGTCTTGTGTTACTTTTAAAGCCTTTGCTATGCACTCACCATGATAATGCAAGTTCCTATCATCATCTCTTGTCAATACCTGCTCTTGTTAGCTTTCTTCTGGTGCACTTGTAGATTAGGCATTTCCAAAATGTTTCCAAGTTTTAATGCCCCAATTTTGGAAACATTAGTAAATGGGGTTGCCTAACTTTTTTGGACATTTTCTACAACTAAGTTTGCAATCACATTGCATAGTCTTGGAATGTACTCAATGGTCATTGTTGTCTCTCTGCCAACATGGACTTAGGTGGAAAGAATGTGTGTGTAGAATAGCGGCAAAAGCTCTGCTTGTACTTGCATAAGGCTAGAAATAATCCCTCTTAGAAATCCAACTTGCATGTTCTACATGCAAGTTCTACATATGATTCCTACATGCAACCCCTACATGCGAGTTCTACATGCAACTCCTACATGCGAGTTCTACATGCAACTCTTACATGCAAGTTCTACATGCAACTCCTACATGCGAGTTCTACACGCGAGTTCTACATGCAACTCCTACATGCGAGTTCTACATGCAATTCCTACATGAGTTCTACATGCAAGTTCTACATGCAACTCCTACATGCGAGTTCTACATACAACTCCTACATGCAACTCCTGCATACGATTTCTACATGCAACTCCTACATGCAACTTCTATATGCAAGTTCTACATGTAGAGAGAGAATGTCTTGCAATTCCTACATGCAGAGAGAGAAGCTCTCCAACTTGTATAAATACCCCATAATGGAATGAAGCCCACACTCTTTGGGGCATTGTGTTGAGTTCTACTTTGGTATTCTAGGTAACTGTCTCAAGTGTCCATGCTTCCTTGCACTCCATGTCCAAAAGCATGTCCTAACCTTGCAACATCCTCCTCCCCTCTCCTCCAGCCTTGCAACCCATCCTCTCCCTCTCCTCCTCCCTCCTCCTCCTCCCTTCTCCTCCTCCCTCTTCCTCCTCCTCCTCCCTCCTCCCTTCTCCTTCTCCCTCCTTCTCTTCCTCCCTCTTCCTCCTCCTCCTCCCTCCTCCTCCTCCTCCTCCCTCCTCCTCCCTTCTCCTCCTCCCTCCTCCTCCTTTCTCCTTCCTCCTCTCTCTTCTTTCCCCCATGCTCTTACACCTTCCTCTCCCACTCCTATGTTCCCCCTAAACCCTTAGTTCCTCAACCCTTAACCTCCATGATCTACAAGGGAGACGAGTTCTCCACGATGTACTCTGCTCTTAACCTTGGAACCTCTTCTAGACTCTGGAACCTCCTTCTAAACCTTGAAACCTCTTTCTAAACCTTGGAGCCTCCTTCCAAACCCTCAACCTCCCTCTAACCCTTGAACTCCTCCTAAACCCTGCAACCCCCAATGAAGACGAATGCCTTCATTACCTCAACCATGATGATACACACTTCTTTTACACATGCATGCACTATGTTTGCTTACCACACTTAAGCCTACGTCTCTCACCAGAACATGACTTGAGGTCCTAAGCTACACGTATAGTACAAACGACAACCCTGATATATTTCTAGGTGACAAAAAGCCTCGAAACCCTACATACTGAGAATACTCAGCTCTTCCTACAAAAGCTGTAGGAAAGAGCCAACATTTGGCGCCATTGTCGGGGAGACTAGTTTCTCAAGTAAGGAGTAAACATACACAAGTATGTGTTTAAAAAAAACTACTTCGAACTTTCATGAACATATCACTCAAGAGCTAGGAGAGCTAAAATTTTTCTAACTCAAGTTTTTTTTAAAAAAAATTTCTAGCTAAAACTCATCGTTATTGGTTTAGGAAAATAAACGTTTTCTAGAAAAATAGCACCTTAAGGAATAAATCAGACCATGTGATGGTTGTCAGAGTGTAGAGCTTGAAATTTTGACAGAAGCACATTCCGACCCAACCACCAAAAGTTATGGGCAATCGATGATTAAAGGTTCTAAATGCCATAACCCAAAAGAAAAATTAAAACCACCTCCCTAGCCAAAATTGGACAAATTCAAAGGTGCACATGTGTTTGAATAAATCCATAGCTCCCCCTCCTTCCCTATAAAAGAGCCAACATTTGGCGCCGCTGGGCAATCAATGATTAAACGTTCTAAATGCCATAACCCAAAACCACCTCCCTAGTCAAACTTGGACAAATTCAAAGGTGCACATGTATTTGATTAAATCCAAAACTCCTTGTCCTTCCCTATAAAATAGCACCCATCCCTCTCATACTTTTTCTTTCACATCTTGCCTCCATCCTCTAAGCCCTCCTTTTGCCCATGATCGAAGATGGAGAGATTTTGCAACATTGAGCAGCAAGAGGAGCGGCACAAATTTCCTTTAGTCTAGAATTAGATGAAGTGCAGTAGCCTATTAGTCATTCCTTTCCTAACTCTTTAGTAATGAGCTGTTTCGTTGGCCACACTTTCAGACTTGGGAACTCTTTCATCCCCATCTCCCTCGCTCCCTGTATAGGCTGCTACAATGATCTTAAAAAAGAGAGCAGCTAGCTCAGTGACCCTTTGAGCAGATGTAGTTGCATATGACTAAGGAGAATGATGAAGTTGGTGTGGAGATGAATGGGGAGAAGGGAAACGACCCTCCTAGGCTGCATTAGCGCTCACCATCCACCATTTTCCTTGTAACTACTCAAATCACAACGGATTCTGAATTCACCAATCTACCTCTATTGGCTTGTTTGCAATGCTTTATTCGTGCATAAAATTGTAGGCAGTCCGGATGCCATTTCCAGTTATTACCATAAGGATCATTTTCCTAACATCTTCTTATCCAAATACGTGGTTGATATTATTTTGGTTGTCACACTACACAGCTTCACCGGAGCAACGTAGATGTGATTTAGAAGGAATCGTTAAAGAAAACCAACGTGTAGGATATGTTTGATGGATGGTGGTAGTCAAGAACGACCTTTTGAGTAGGGTGGAAATGGAGCCAACGTAGGGCTTGTAAGAGTTGAAATGCTACCTCGAAAGAACCAAAGCTGTACAGAATCCAAACCAACAAAAATTTGAGAATAGTGGAAGCATGTCTAGTAGCAAAACCATAATCTCAAGTGGGTTTGCATAAAATCTTCATGGCTTATAGAAGAATCCCTCAAAAGCTTTTCGAAGTGAAAAGGCAAATCGGAAATCAAGCAGTTGCTGGCATAATCCATAACATCATTTCATTGAACTGGTGAGCGACTATTAGAGTTGTTGATTGTAGATTGCCCAAAGCAAACTTAACTTTCTTAACATAGAGAAGCTTTTAGGCAAACTTAACTGTGTCTTAATGTAGAGGAGCTGCTTGAAAAATGAATTGAATTAAGAAATGAATTCAAAGAGGAAGGTAGAATAGCTTGAATTATTGTCTCCTAAGGGATGGAAGGAATCCCCACCACGGATTGTCATTAATTGGTTTACAGGATTGTTTTGAATTGAGCATTATGTTCATAGTCCGAGCTATGGAGCTTCAAGGGTGCCGAGATTGAGGACCATAGAGGGAAAGTAAAGGCACAAGGGAGGGAAGAGGAGCATGAGCAGTGTGAGGGAGGGATTTGTGAGTGAGATGACAGGCGAAGTGAAGGGCATGAGGGAGGGAGAGGTGGTAGGGCAATGGAATGGGGGAGGGAGACTCAATTGCTGTTAATAAAGAAGAGATAGGAGAGCGTGAAGGATAGATGAACAGCCAAGAAAAGAGGCCAAGTGATGTGAGGGTTGAGGGAAATCTAAGATTTCAGTCAAGGGGGTGAGGGACAGGTTTCTTGAAAGGGGTGCAGGAAAGCAAAAGAAAGGGAGAGATAGTGGAAAATGTTAGAATAGAGGAAGTCAAGAGGTAGTTCTTGAGAGAAGAGTGGAAGACAAATAGGTAGAAAAACAAAGAGGGGGGAAATAAGTGGGGGGAAGGGGAGAGTGTGTGAGGAGTGAGAGAGTATGGAAATAGGAAGAGGGAGGATTGAAGGGAAATGGGGAGAAGAGAGATAAGAGAGTGGAAGAAGGGGGTAGAGAGAAACGATAACTTGACGGAAAGCTGAAATGACGGAAATAAAAAATGATAGAAAATAAAGAGAGAAGGGGAGATGGTCACTTTCAATCGCTTCCTGCAATACTCTCTTGATGTTTCAAGATTGTCGATGAAGACAATGGATGGTGGATTGTCGACGAAGACAATGGATGGCTAGGTCATCGCAGTGAGAGGGGGGTGGAAGGGGAGGAGGGGGGGGAGATGGAGGGGGAGGAATGGAGGGGGTGGTGGAGGGGGGTGGATGGAGATGGAGGGGAGGGTGGATGATGGAAATGGGAGGAGTGTCTTGCATAGGGCTCGAAATGGGGCCAACACTGACCAAAGGAACTATGTTGCCTATTATCTCCTGCGAGGGGATTTCCTATGCGACTAGCAAAAAATATTCTTCCCATTTCTTCCCTTAATCAGCCGTTGGGATAAACTCGGGGATCTTGGTAGCACTCTTCATCTAATCAAATGCCAAGCCAAAGCTGAATGAAAGTACAAAAATGATAAACAGAGAGATGAAGATGGACTAACGACACATACAGAGAGAACCGACGACAGAGATGGAAAGGCGGAGAGAGAGAGAGAGAGAGAGAGAGAGAGAGAGAGAGAGAGAGAGAGAGAGAGAGAGAGAGAGAGAAGGAGAGAGAGAGAGATTTTGACATGTGGTAGGATAAAACGAAACCTAGGTTCGAACTAAATAACTAGAGTTAGTTAAACTAAACAAAGTTAACCTCAGGTAAGGTTAGAACTAACTTACTTAACAAAACTAACCTCAGCTTAGGTTACTTAACTAAAGTTAACCTAACTTAGATAAACTAACTTTGGTTATGATGTTGA
Organism: Dipteris shenzhenensis; assembly: GCF_047967505.1. Taxonomy (NCBI): domain Eukaryota; kingdom Viridiplantae; phylum Streptophyta; class Polypodiopsida; order Gleicheniales; family Dipteridaceae; genus Dipteris; species Dipteris shenzhenensis. Next base: position 57,882,549 of record NC_141605.1, on the reverse strand, counting down.
GGTTTAGTTCCCCTAAGGATTAAGAATATTCGCATTTAATCTTTAAAGCTAAGGCTCATTTACACACACTGAAAGTCCAAGTTTCACATAACTTTAACTCGCTTAATTGACACCTAAACTGGTGAACCAAAATTTCACACACGGAAACACCACACTACGGGGCATTTTTTCAGCCCATTGTACACCATTTTGGCATCCCTAGCACTCACTCATTTGTGCCCCTGTGTGAGCCTCGTTTCGCATAAATTTGCTTGTATCTTCACGTCGTGACCTCCAATTGATGATCCGTCTGCACTGGCACATTTCCCTATACACATAGGACAATCTTAGACACATTATTAACATGATGGTCCCTACACAAACTAACACCACTCTAACCCTCCCAACAAAACTACATCCATACCTACACTTGCGGTGATAGAGACACCCTTTGCAAATCTCAACTAATCTGCATGCAACTACATTCCAACCAATGCCTCAGACTCTAACGCTTGCCAAATATGCATACAACTCTATTGCAACCACCGCCCTCGACAATCCTCTACCCCAAATCCCCCCTTGAGATTCAATCACTCCCTTTATCTCCTCCATGCCACAACATGGCCAGATGCCATTGCGACAATGATGGGGATATCGACCTCGATGCAGAGGCTAACAATTTCTTTAATCGAAGAAATAATAACACTCAAGGCAGGCGCCCCTTGGGAAAACTGGAATTTCCCAAATATAATGGTAGGGGAGATCCAGCCGATTCCTCCAGCATTTTGATGCAGCATGCCAAGCAGGTGGAGATCAATCCCATGAAACCAAGGTGGCTTGCTTTCCCATGGCCTTAACTGATGAAGTGTCTAAATGGTACCTAGACCTTCTAGTGGAAGAGTGTGCCACATGGGACCTACTTCAAACAGAATTTAAAAGACTCTTTCAAATGGAGAGGCTACAAGATGATCTCGCTCTCCAATTAAGCAAGATCAAACAAGGCAATCGAGAAGATGTATGCACGTACCTGGGTAAGATGAAAATATTAGTCACCAAATGTGACCCACGCCCTGATGTAAAGTACCTCACAGAATAGTTCATTGTACGACTAAGAAAGAAAATCTGAAAGGATATGAAAAAGATTAGCATCTATGAAATGTTCAGTGCTGCTCATGCGGCAGCCATTGACATCGAGGATGGCATGATCGACTTAGACACTAGTAGTGAGGATGGCAGATCTAGTGCGTGAGATAAGCACTCGAAAAAGGAAAAATCAAAGTCCACTGCCGAAACATCAAATGAAGATCTCCTAGAGGCCATGACCATGAAGCTAAAAGAAGGCATGATGCAGGCCATAGAACAAAAACTTTACTTGTCTTAGCTGCCAACTCAGACATATCCATGGCGAGAAAATGTTTGGTGTCCACATTGCATGGCCAATGAGACATCAAATGAGTGCCCGGTCTTAAGAGCCAAGATCACTGCACAAGCAAATCCACCACCAAGGTTGTGGTGCCATAAATGTTCATCGGTGGCCATGATGAAAACAGTTGCATCTTCAACATGCACAACAACTCGCCTCGACCTAAAGAATACCAAGCAGCACCCATGCTAGTGTACAGGCAACCGGCACTTGCATAAGTGCCCCCAGCTTTGAGGCTAAATCTATGAAGATAGTGGGAGAGAAGGAAGGAAGCTCACTTATGACTTTCTCACATACACAATGGGGGAATACACACAAAGGTGGAGGCTGAAAATAGTTCTCCTCTTCTTAGTTGTAAAAGCCAAAGAAATAGAAGAATCCTATATGTGGATCTCAAACCAAACTCAGCTAACTAAGGTGGTGTACTAATTGAGCCACAAACTAGAGTACATAAGGATAGCTATCATCCAGCTATTATTTGTGGGTGGTGTACCAACCGCATCTGCAGCTAACAAGTCGATGACAAATGCACAACGGTCACCCTGGCATATCACGAGTGGAGCTCGATATCTCAACACTCCCCCTCAAGCTCAATCCCAATTCTTGCACAACAAGCAGGTCTCTGAACTTGCGCAGCTTCTCTACGCCCAATGCCTTCATGAATATGTCAACTACCTGATCCTCTGTGCTGATATAAACTAGATCAATAAGACCTAGTAAAACCTTCTCCTGCACATAGTGATAATGCACCTCAATGTGCTTTGTTCTAGCATGATAGACTGGGTTATTTGCCAAGTGTATACTGCTGATGTTGTCACAATAAATGACAACTGGCCCATCTGTAGACTTATGCATATCATAGAGTAGCTTATGCAACCAAGCTACCTCACATGCAACCATTGCTGCACCCCTGTACTCAGCCTCTGTGCTCGATAAGGCAATTGTAGGCTATTTCTAGCTGCTCCAAGTGACTGCAGCACTCCCAAAAGAGAACACATATCCACTGGTAGATCGTCTATCAGAAATACTACCAGCCCAATCAACATCAGTGTATCCATGCAACTGTATTTGAACCCCAATCTCATAAAATAGTCCATACTACAATGTGGACTTCACATACCTGAGTATGCACCTAGCCGCATCCAAATGTGGTTTCCTTGGAGCCTGCATAAACTGACTTACCAATCCAACAGCATAGCTCAAATCTAGCCTGGTAATAGTCATATAAATTAAACTTCCTACTATGCGTCTGTACATAGTAGGGTCTTCCAGAAGCTCACCTGCATCTGTGCTCAGCTTCACATTCTGCTCCAAAGGAACTGAAATAGGCTTACAGCCTGTCATCCCATATTTGGACAGCATGTCCAATCCATACTGCCTCTGCAAGAGCTATATCCCACTTAGTGATCTAATCACCTCAATGCCCAAGAAATAACGCAGCTCTCCCAAATCCTTCATCTCAAACTTCTGCTTCAATAGCATTTTCACATGAAGGATATCTTCATCACTATCACCTGTGATGATCAAATTATCAACATAAATGACAAGCAGCATAATACCTTTCTCTGTTTTTCTCACATAAAGCGAGAAATCTGCCTTGGAAATCTGAAAGCCAATAGTGACAATATATTGTCCTATCTTGTCAGACCATGCTCTAGGTGCTTGCTTCAAGCCATACAAGGCTTTCTTCAACCTGCAAACAAACTCAGGATGAACAGCATGAACATAACCTGGTGGCTGCTCCATAAAGACCTCTTCTTGCAAATCACCATGTAAGAAGGCATTCTTTACATCCATCTGATGTAAAGACCATCCCTTTGATGCAGCCATAGCAATGACTACTCTTACGGTTGCCATCCTTGCAACCGAACTGAACGTTTCTTCATAATCAATGCCATATGTCTGTGCATACCCCTTGACAACTAATCTTGCCTTGTATCTATTCACAGAACCATCTGCATTGTGCTTGATCTTATAAACCCACTTACAGCCAATTGCATTCTTGTCTTTAGGCAAAGGCACCAATTCCCATGTAGCATTTTCTTCCAAGGCATCCATTTCTTCATCCATGGCTTTCTCCCATTTTTCTTTTTCCATGGCTTGCTCAAAAGAAGTGGGTTTTGGTTCCTGTATCACTTTGACCTGTAACAATAGAAGGAATACCCAACTCATCATCAATGCTCTGTTTTGAGCCACTGGATTCACCATCCACATAAGAGTGACCTGCATTCACATCGAATATGGGCTGATCTACCTTCTCGTTTCCTTTTCGTGATACCTATGTACCACTATCTACATTGCTTTGAGGAGATTCTCCTGATCTCAATCTGCCTGTCCATGGTGAAGTATGTGAACCACTGCTAGAGGACACTACAGGTCCACTAATATTTTGTGATTGCTACTGTGAATTCTGTGCGGCATTACCATTTTGTGCATCTACATCAATCATCACATTTTGTGCATCTACCCTTTTTGCTGCAGAGAATAACCAATAAAGATGCACTTCTCAGCTTTTGGATCCAACTTGGACCTCAACTCATCTGGCACATGAACATAGGCAATGCAACCAAAAATTTTCAAATGAGAAATATCTGGTTTCCTACCAGTATACATCTCCTCTGGTGTCATGCCATGTATTGCTGTAGTGGGAGTCCTATTCATTATGTAAACTGCTGTAGCGACTGCTTCATCCCAATAATAATCTGGTAGGTCTTTTTCATTTAGCATGGCCTGAGATACCTCTCCAATATGCCTGTTTTTCCTTTCTGCAAGTCCATTTTGCTGTGGGGTATGACTGCATGAATATTGCTACTTTATGCCATGCTCCTGCAGGAACCTTGCAAACTCATTTGAGAGGTACTCTCCCCCTCCATCTGACCTTAGGCATTTTATTTATAGGCCTGTTTCTTTTTCAACCATAGCTTTAAAAGCTTTGAAGTGCCCAAACACTTCACTTTTCTTTTTCATAAAATACACCCAAACTTTTCTGCTGTAGTCATCAATAAAAGTGACAAAATAATGATAGCCTCCAATAGATGTAGCTTTAGTAGTCCACACATCAGAGTGGATTAATTCCAATGGCTTCTTACTCTCTTGAACATGCCTAGGAAATGGTTTCCTTGCCTATTTTCCAAATTGACAGGCTTCACATACCCTATGCATTTCTGCAACCTTGAATTTAGGCAATCCTGCAACAATATTTTGGGCCTGCATTGATTTAAGTCACTGTACATTAACATGACCAATGCGTTTATGCCCGATATCAATATCTGCAACTACACCGGTCCCATGTGCAAACATTGTTGCACTCAATTCAGGCATGTCTACATCCAACATAAACATCCTGCCTTTCTTCTTTCCTTTTGCTATCAAGCGACTGTTATTTTTCATATCCTCAACAAAGCATCCATGAGGATTAAATCTGACCTACAAGCCCTACTCAACCATTTGACCAACAGAAACTAGGTTCTTGGTGATGTTCAGGACATGAAATACATTAGATAGGTATTTCTTTTTCCCATCCTGCATAGACAAAGGAATTTTACCAATCTGCACAATAGGATGTTTAGTATCATCACCAGTCTCCACAAATCCTGGTCTTTCCATTTTCCTTGCATCCTGCATCCATTGTGCATGACCTGTCATGTGCTTTGACGCACCTGAGTCACACATCATTGCTTTCTTCTGCACTTGTCACAGAATTGGTCATGTGTTGCACCATAAATAGATGCTCATTTCTGTCATCACCCTGTCTACTAGAAGATGCATAATTCCCTTGGTGCAATTTTCCATTCATGATGTCATTCTGCTTTTTGTAGCAGTCTTTAGCCATATGACCCCTTTTACCACAATAGTAGCATTCAACATTGCTGTTTGCATTTTGACCTCTCTGCCATCCACCACGGCCTCTTTGGCTCCCCTTGCCTCTAGAGTTACCATGTCCTCCTCCATAGGACTGGTTTTCTTGAGTTTCTGCATATTCTGATTTCTACCATGGCCTCCAGATCGACCTCCTCTACCTCTGCCTCTACCTCTTCCAGCATTTAAGTAGAAGATAGTTTCTTTTGAAGTTCCTCCTGAAGAAGATACACCACCATTTCTCTGCTCTTCAGAAATTAGAAGAGCGAACAACTCCTCAAAATCAGGAAATTTTTCACAAATAGCAATGGATGTCTGGAACTATGCATAATCCTTTCCTAGACCATTCAAGGTCGCAGAAACTAAATCATCATCTTCCACTGGCGACCCAATGGAAGCAAGTGCATCTGCAATTTTCTTCACCTTCATGTGGTAGTCATTGATGCTCATTTTTCTCTCTGCACATTGTGCAACTCCTGCTTGAGCTGCATTTTCCTGGCTTGCATATTTGTGCTGTAATTTTTGGCCAAAGTATCCCATGCCTCCTTTGGCATACTTGCATCATAGAATCTGAAAGACTGATAGACAACCAATACATAACTTTTTTAGCTCTCTCATGCCATCCTTTAAATGCCTGTATTTCCTATTGATTGGGAACATTAGGAAGAACTGGTTCTTCATCATTTCCTATAATGAACTCCTAATAGACTTTTCCCATAAGGAAATTTGTCATTCTAAACTTCCATGCTTGGAAGTTGTTCTTGTCAAGCTTTTCAGTGACAATATGTGAAAGAGAATCAGACGCCATTATAGAACACTGTAAAAAATTCTGTCACTGCAAAAAACACAGCTTCTGCCTCACACAGGCAAACCTGCAAAACTGACGAAAGTGGTATTTGACCACACAGTCACTTCCTAGTGACGATTTTGCATGAACAAGCAATAAGGATGATTTTGTAACTCCCAATATGTCAGTGCACAGGCATACGATGCAATTTTTGTGGCAACTTTTCACCGACTTATAGAGCAGTGGTCGCAGGGCAAAAACAAGGCCTTTTTCTGAGTGCCTGCAAAGAACTTCTGCCTTCAAAACGGCAGGCCCTGAAATGGCCTCGAATCATATACTACCCTCTCGCCACACCGCGAAGGGTGTCTCAATTTGAGAGAGTGCACTCTTGCACTTCCGGCTGTGCTACCTGCAGAGATTTGCTCCCAAACTCAAAAAAGGAAAGCAACACTGGTCCTCTTACCAGGACACCACAAACTTGGTTTGCTTTCTTGAGCTCCTTACCACGAACCAGGCTCTGATACCATGTGAAGATAGTGGGAGAGAAGGAAGGAAACTCACTTACGACTTTCTCACATACACAATGGGGGAATACACACAAAGGTGGAGGCTGAAAATAGTGTTCCTCTTCTTAGTTGTGAAAGCCAAAAGAACTCTAGTACAAAGAAATAGAAGAACCCTATATGTGGGTCTCAAACCAAACTCAGCTAACTAAGGTGGCATACTAACTGAGCCACGAACTAGAGTACATAAGGATAGTTGTCATCTAGTTATTATTCGTGGGCGGTGTACCAACCGCATCTGCAGCTAACAAGTCGGTGACATAAATGCACAATGGTCACCCTAGCATATCATGAGTGGAGCTCGATATCTCAACAAAATCTTATTCCTGTTCGGATGCAAGTCTCACTACTCAGGAATCTGAATCCACGACCATATCCAAGAGCACCAAATCCACCTCCTTCGGCAGTTCCAATACATCAATTACAAGCCAAGGAAGTAGACTTGTTATTTGAGTATGAAACAAATTACCCCCAGTGTACTATGTAGAAGGTGCAAAGAGTCTAATACCAGTTTATGCAAATCAAGTACGTCCCAACACATATTGAGCACCAATCAAGTGCTACGGTTGTGAGAAAATCATCGGATCGCAGAGTGCCCTCATTGTGGTAGCCCTGCTACTTTCCAACCACTCTATAGAGATTGTGGCATAGGACATGCCTGTATGGATTGTCCCATGAAAAATAATGTCCCACAACAAATAGAGGTTAAGCCTGACATCCCAATCAGCATCATTGGGGTGGACCATCAAAGTTTGTGTTCGGCAAGTGTAATATCACAACTTGTAACTGTAATTACATGATGCCAACAGAAAGAGGCCATCAAGGACCCCAACATTCCAATCCAACCAAAGTGACTTCTTAAAAAGAAAGCACAAGTGCCTCCACCTCCACCAAGCAATGAGCAGCCGAGCTCATCCACATCAACTCCCAAGCCTCAAATAAAAGAAGCTCCATACCCAAATGTAGAGGTGGAGAAGACTCATTTTCAGGCACTTCAACAATGGGTACAAAAGGAACAAGCTCAATTTGAGGCTGAGAAACAACTTCAATTTGAGGCTGAGAAACAAGCTCAAGACCCAATCCATGACTTGGCCCCACAAAGTATTGATACTGTACTCGAGCCTTTGTTCCAACAACATACTCCACAACATAATGTACCACCAGGTTGACTTGAAGGAGCCGTGCTCTCTAGCATCCTAAGTTGCCTTGTGTCAATTCCCATTGGAATCCTCCGACGAAATTGTCCCAATCTTTGGGAGAGTTTCAAAGGATGGATTGAACTTACAAGTCCTCCTCCACCTATGAATGAGATCGAAGACATCCTTGTGCAGATGGGTGAGAGAGATGACATACGCAACATTACTGTGCCTTTGATCCACAAGGCATATAATGATGTCCAAGCCATAGTGGATGGTGGAGCAGGTGTAAATGTCCTATCAAAGGAGCTCTATGAAGAATGGGGTCTCCCACCAATGCAAAAGGCTAATTTCAACATACGCCTTGCAGATGATTCACGTGCTAAGCCCTTGGGAATAGTAAATGGTGTGTCCACAAAGATCGCAGGAGTTCGTTTTTCCCTTCAATTCACAATTTTGGATCTTCCCAAAAAATCCTATCAAATCTTACTGGGACGTCCTTGGTTATGAGAAGCATCAGTCCTCCATGACTGAGGAACTGATAGATTGACAATCCATAATCGCAACACTGCAGTCAAGGTGAATGTGGGGATAGGAGCTATAAAACCAATTGTGCCTAGAGCATTGGATGACACATCTTCCATGACAATCTCAAACAAATCAGCTCCCTTGCAACAGCATGCCATAGCGGGTGATTCACAAAGCAATGTAAATAATTGGATACAAACATTGGCAACCATCGACAACTGCCATTCATTAGACCCCATCTTCTCACATATAGATGCTAAGGTGCTACAGGTAGATCCTCCACTCACACATGAAGCAATCGATCTAGAGATGCTATTCTTTATGGCTGGGATAATGAACCTGAAGAAGGTACCCATACCAATGATGACTCAGATTTTCCTTGGGACCTTGAAATAGAGGTTGAGAATGCTAAAATTGAAGATCAAATCTTTGATAATGACTTAGCCATTCTGCATGCCCTAATGGGTAGTCGAACTCCCAAAAGTTAGACCTCCAAAGTTGAATAACAGTAGAAGATCCCACAAGAAAGTTGAAGGAGGAAATCGTAAAAAAATTAAGGCCGAACACTTCAATGACTTTGAACGAGTCCAAACAAGGATTGTCGAATTGTACCTTACAAACCTAGCAGCTCCCTCAAAATCAGAACCACCGCCTCTTGAATGTTCCCCTGAGGGACTGGAAGGAGTATGCGCAGCAAATGAACCCTTACTTGGAAACACCTTACCAGTGAAAAAGTTACCCCACAGTTCCCAACGTAAGAAGTTTCAAAAATATAAGCCACATGTGCGGATGAAGCTCGATCAAGAGACTTCAAAAAAAGAAAGTCAAAAAAAGCCTAACAAATTGGTAAATGAAACTATGCCACCTAGTACACATGGCACATGTCAGGCTAGTTCAACACCATCAGAGGCCAATCTTTAAGAAATGCCTAAATACTTCAAGAATTACACAAGTGGTAGTGCCCAATAGCAATGCCAAGACCACTAAGAGAATCTAAAGTTGAAGAAACCAATAGCATTGGAGAAACTCCAATCTATGAGGGACCAGTAAAAACACGCACAATAAACCTCGCCTTGAAGGGGAGGAAGAAAAACTGGTTTTCATTGGGAAGCAGCTTCGACAAGAAGATGAAACCAAACTCAAAGCACTCCTAATGAATACCGTGACTGCCTAACATGGTCATACAAAGAGATGAAAGGAATTTCACCAGAAGTGGTAGTACACATGATACCTATAAGGGAAGGTACTCACCCTAAGGTATGTGGACCTTATCGCACAAATCCTAAATATGGCACCATGGTTTATGACGAACCAGAAAAACTCCTAGATGCCGGATTCATCTACGAGATAGAGCACACTGATTGGGTTTCACCCATCGTCATTGTGCCTAAACGCAATAAGAAGCTCATAATATGCATAAACCTTAAAAATGTGAATGCTACCACAATTAGGGATCACTATCCCCTACCCTTAATAGAAACAGTGTTGGAAAAGGTGGCAGGCTCCGAAATATATAGCTTCTTGGATGGCTTCAGTGGCTATAACCAAGTGCAAATTGCTCCAAAAGACCAGTCAAAAACAATATTTGCTACAGAATGGGGTATTTTTGCATATAGAGTCATGCCATTCAGCATTTGTAATGCCCCGGCCACATTCCAATGAGTCATGTTCACAGCTTTTAAGTCATTTTTGAATACGTTTTTATAGGTGTTCTTGGATGATTTGTGCATCCATTCAAACAAAAAAGACCACTTGAAATATCTTGAAGCAGTACTAATCAAATGCAGGGAGTACGGCATCTCCCTAAATCCAACAAAATGCTAGTTCATGGTCACCCACGGAGTTGTTTTGGGACACATCGTCTCTCAACATGGGATTGCCAACTAACATGGACAAAATCAAAATCATCATGGAATTGCCTCCTCCTATAAATTCTAAAGGTGTACAAGTCTTTATGGGACATGCTGGCTATTATAGAAGATTTATATTACGGTATGCCATGATAGCTAGACCACTTTACAAATTATTAGTGGAATTCCTATGGACCGAAGAGTGCGACCAAGCCTTTGAGCTTTTAAAGTGGCGCCTAATTACAGCACCCATCCTTATATCTCCCAATTGGGATATTGATTTTCATGTTCATACTAATGGATCCAAGTATGCAATTGGGAGTGTGCTTTGTCAACCTGGTGAACATAAGAAAGACTACCCATTCTACTTCACTAGTTGACAACTCAATGATGCAGAGATCAACTATACCACCATAGAAAGAGAAGCCCTAGCAATGGTGTATAGTGTAAAGAAATGTCAGCACTATCTACTGGCAAATGATTTTGTCTTCTACACCAACCATCAAGCATTGCTTTATCTTGTGAACCATCCATGTATAATAGGAAGAATAACGAGATGGCTCCTCTTGCTTCAAGAATTCAACTTCAAAATAGTGGTCCGCAAAGGTGTCCAACACTACATTGCCGATCACATGTCTTGTGCCAAGTCGAGAGAAGAAGCCACTGAAGTAGAAGATGACTTACTAGATGCCACACTATTTCAAATAGATGTTCCAGAGTGCTATGGAGATATCATTGGGTACTTAATGGCAGGAAGAACACCCCCTGAAATGAAAGTAGTAGATGCTAGAAAATTGATTCTAAAGGTTGCACCCTATCAACTCATTGCAAGACAAGATGGGCAAGGACCAAATATTAAGAAGATGTGTAATGCCTCATGAGATCATGCCAATCTTGAGTGAAGTCCATGAAGGCATTGCAGGAGGACACTTCCAAGGGGAAGCCATAGCAAGAAAAGTTCTCCTCATAGGCTACTAGTGGCCAACACTGTGGGCAGATGCCTATAAATATGTAAAAGGCAGTGATGTATGCCAATGGACTACTAAACCACAACACAAAGACTTCAATACCGTAACAACAGTTGTTGCACAAAAACCACTTGAAAAATGGGGGATTGACTATGTGGGTCCCATACATCCAGTAGCAAAAGGAACACATGCATGCTACATCATTGTGGCCACTGATTACTTTAAAAAACGGGCTGAAGCTAAAGCAGCTAGAAAGGCAGATGCCAGAAGCACAGCTAGATTCTTATACGAAACCTGATTCAGATGCCTCATTGAAATTGTGTCGGATAGAGGCACACATTTTGTCAATGAAGTAATCCAAGAACTCTTGTCTGGCTTTATGGAATCCATAGAAAAAGCACACCCTACTACCCCCAAGGGAATGGACAGGCCGAATCCACCAATAAAATAATATGCATTATCCTCACCGAGGTAGTAGAACCACAGCGTTCTGATTGGGCAGAGAAACTGAATGTAGCCTTATGGGCATACAGAACCACACTCAAGGTCAGTATAGGGAACACACGTTTTCAATTGGTGTACAACCTTGAAGCTGTGGTCCCACTAGAATTTGTAATACCAAGTCTATGCATAGCAGTATAGGAATACATGGGAGACCATGAATCCTTAAAAGAAAGACTCTATCAGTTGGAGAAGCATACAGAGACAAGACTAGTCACCTACCATGCCATGACAATAGAAAAATGCAGAAGAAAGGCATGGTTTGACAAAAATCTTGAAGCTAAAGACATCAAGGAAGGTGACTTGGTCTTATTATGCAGTGCCAAAGTACACAAAGGGAAACTGAAGTATCTAGGTCAAGGACCCTACCGAGTAAGAAAGATGAATCGGAATAGAATGTTTGTGTAGAGTAGCGGCAAAGCTCCACTTGTACTTGCATAAGGCTAGAAATAATCCCTCTTAGAAATCCAACTTGCATGTTCTACATGCAAGTTCTACATATGATTCCTACATGCAACTCTTACATGTGAGTTCTACATGCAACTCCTATATGCGAGTTCTACATGCAACTCCTACATGCGAGTTCTACATGCGAGTTCTACATGCAACTCCTACATGCAAGTTCTACGTGCAACTACTACATGTGAGTTCTACATGCAAGTTCTACATGCAACTCCTATATGCGAGTTCTACATGCAACTCCTACATACGAGTTCTACATGCAACTCCTACATGCAATGCCTACATGCAACTTCTATATGCAAGTTCTACATGTAGAGAGAGAATATCTTACAATTCCTACATGTAGAGAGAGAAGCTCTCCAACTTGTATAAATACCTCCTAATGGAATGAAGCCCATACTCTTTGGGGCATTGTGTTGAGTTCTACTTTGGTATTCCAAGCAATTGTCTCAAGTGTCCATGCTTCCTTGCACTCCATGTCCAAAAGCATGTCCTAACCGTGCAACTCCTCCTCCCCTCTCCTCCAACCTTGCAACCCATCCTCTCCCTCTCCTCCTCCCTCCTCCTCCTCCCTTCTCCTCCTCCCTCTTCCTCCTCCTCCTCCATCCTCCTCCCTTCTTCTTCTCCCTCCTTCTCCTCCTCCCTCTTCCTCCTCCTCCTCCCTCCTCCTCCTCCTCTCTCCTCCTCCTCCCTTCTCCTTCTCCCTCCTCCTCCTTCCTCCTTCCTCCTTTCTCTTCTTTCCCCCATGCTCTTACACCTTCTTCCTCCCCCACTCCTATGCTCCCCCTAAGCCCTTAGTTTCTCACCCTTAACCTCCATGATCTACAAGGGAGACAAGTTCTCCACCATGTACTCTACCCTTAACCTTGGAACCTCTTTTAAACTCTGGAATTCCTTTGAATCTGACTAGTACTGGAGCCTTGGTTAAAACCCATAGATAAGCATATAAGGACTGAAACCAGTACTAGAATGCTTTGCACTGTTATAAGCCAATCCAACAATGGTACGTATTCTTCCCATGATGACTGCCTCTTGGAAACATATACCTAAACCATATCCTCTAGAAGTTGGTTCACAACTTTGTCTGGCCATCAGACTAGGCATGTTTAGAGGAACTCAAGCTTATATAGAAAGTTTAAAGTTGTAAAATGTTAGTTTCTTTCATTTTCTAGCATAGTTTTATGTCATATGATGTGTTGTGTATGGTGGGTGTTTTGATTCCCGATCCCCCTTCCTGGAACGTTCTCGTTCTGACACCTAAATTTCCAAAACGTTCGTGTTCCTTGGTAACTATGACTTAGAGTCCCTAGCATTGAACAGACGAAACAATTGGTCAACAAATTGCTAAGCCAATTGACTCACCATAACGGTGGATCTAGTAGGTAGAAATCTAGCCATCTTTGTCAAGCGGTCCACGATAACCGATATGGATTCATGACCCTTGCTCATTCGTGGCAATCCTATAATAGCATGCATGGAAATACTTGCCCAATTATTGCCAGGAATGTCCAAAGGTTATAGTAACCCTGCGCTTCCAAGGCATTCTGCCTTGGTCACCTGACAATATGGCAACCTACTACATAGTCCGAGACAAATTCACTCATCTTAGGCGAGTAAAAACTATGTTTCACAAGAGATAGAGTCCTGTGTACTCCTGGATGACCCGATCTTGAATCGAAGATCTGACACATCTAGTATACAAATTTTATCATTACGTAACAGCAAACCATTTCGAATCATCCAATGACCTCCTACCACCTGAACAGTAGATGGCATAATCCATGAGTCTTCTTTAGTCAGTGAGCTCCCATCCTGGACCTTCTTCCAATAATGACTAAAATGACTATCAGTCACACAAAGCCCTTCCAAGGATTGAAATAGGTCAGAGGATATCTCGGTAAATGACAAAGCATTTATCATCTTAATCCGACTTAAGGCATCAGCAACACTATTCAAAGAACCTTTTCTATACCGAATCTCAAAATCAAAGTCTTGCGTTAATTCTACGCACTTAGCCTTCCGACCCCGCAAATCATCCCCTTCACACACATATTGGATTCTAATGATGAGTCAACACGACAAATCTGGAACCATACAGCCTCTAAACCTGAAGAGCATATACAATTGCATAAAGTTCCTTTTCCATGGTAGGCCAACGGTATTGAGTACCATCAAGCTTTTTTCTCTCAAAAGCTACAGGTCGGCCCTCTTAGAATAATGCTGCCCCAATGGCATAATCACTCACATCAGCCTCTAACATGTAAGGTCGGTTAGGATCAGGCAATGCTAGAACATGCACACTCTTGATACAATTTTCCAAAGTATCGAAAGCCTTGTTCAAATCTTCATTCCAAGTAATAGGTTGAGTGGACCTATGGCCACGACCCTTCAATACGGTGGTCAAGGGAACCCATTGATTTTTGCAAAAAGATAATAAATCCTAGGAAAGAGCGGTGTTGTTTCACTGTTTGAGGTATAGGCCAAGTCAAAGCCTTTTGCGATCTTCATCAATGCTAACACCTTCACGAGAAATGTTATATCATAAGTAAATGATCTATTTCATAAAGAAATCACATTTACTAAGCTTAGCAACAAACAACTTATTCTATCTTCATAAGATTAAGAGATCTCGAGATGACCAAGATGGTCGTCTAAAGTCTTGTTATAAACTAAGATATCATCTAAGAACACAACAACAAACTTGGCCAAGTACTCTCGGAACAAGTCATTCATCATCTGCTAGAAGGTTGCGGGCACATTGGTCAATCCAAAAAGTAATATGAGAGACTCATAATGACCATATCTAGTCCAAAAGTCTATCATTTCAATATGTTTCACATAAATATGAATCTGGTGGTAGCTAGTCTGTAAGTCAATCTTAGTGAAATACTTCGCTCCAACCAATGTGTCAATTAAGTCATCAGCACGAGGGAGAGGATACTTATTCTTAACCGTGACTTTATTCAATCTTCTATAATCCACACACATTCTCTAAGAACCATCCTTCTTTTTCCTCAAAAGAATGGGAGCACCCCAGTCAGGCGTATATATCCCAACTTTAAATATTCTTGAAATTACTGAGCTAACTCGTCCTCCTCTAACTAGCTCATCCTATAGGGAGGGACACTTATAGGCTAAGCACTAGGGACTAAATCTATGCGATGATCCACTTCCCGTTCTGGAGGTAACCCTTCCGGCAGTTGTTTGGGAAATACATCATTAAAATCCTTTAATTCAAGATGTTCAACCACACTTAAATCATTGGTATAAGACACAAATACAACAAATTAAGAAAATGGAATCAAAACACATTGAACACATCATAAGAAGTTTTTTTTAATATATTCCGAACTTCAATCACATTTACAAGACATCCCTTAGAGGGATGTATATCATCACACTGTATAGTAACGGGTGTCCTCGTGCAAAAGAAAAAGAGTATGTGATTTCCAACCAAATTGGACATCGTGGGTTTTAAACCATCCGATGCCCAATAACAAGTCTACATGATCCAAGTGCATAACATAGCAGTCCAAAATATCCTCGTAGGCTTGAATCCTGATTGAAATTCGATCCACCTTGTGATCCCAAAACTGCTTCCTAGCTAGAAGCTACACCTCGTTGGTGTGATCATTAGGTGTCGTAGTCAGATGTAGTTTCTGCACAAGTTTGTGGTTAACAAAATTGTGAGAACTACCTTGGTCAAAGAGAATATGAATCTTGTGTCCCTTTGATCTCTCCATAAGCCCGATAGAGATCATGAGGGCTAAACAGTGAATTATTAAAGGTACAATCACAAGAATGAGGGCATGGGAGGACATTAACAAAAATACATGTCAAAGTACTTTGAGCAGCTATCTTTGACTTCATATCCTTTCAGCTATGGTAGAGGTCCTCGTGAGGCTCCTGACTTCTTTAGGCAATCAAACCAAGTGTGCCCATGCTCCTCATAAATAAAACATGGTCCTTCCTTTCGAAGCCGAAGCGATCAAAGGAAGTGCTCCTTGCTGCCCTTAGCCAATTTCTGTTTCTTCTAAGAAGGAGGATCCAAAGATTTCACTTCTCCCATGCTAGAAGCTGAATTAAATAACTTTCTGTTATTCTTGCCCTGGGTCTCGCGGGTAGTTAACTTCTTGGTCGAGGCCATGGTATCATCAGAAATGTGTGCAAAGTACATGGCCTCCTTCAAGACAGAGCTTTTATTATTCTTGATCTGCAACCTATAGGAATTGGGTAAGCGAGCTAACAGGGTAATCTTTGTAGCGCAGGTGTGTAGGTCCCGTAATTTCTGTAGATATGATTCGAAAGTGAGGTTTTGCTTGATCATATCTAAGGCCTTGAACTTGACCTCGATACCATAATCATCTTCCTTTTTTAGAAACTCTGTTCTAAAAGCTTCTTCAAACTCTACCCAAGTTGATGTCTGAGGCCTCAATTCCTTCCACTAGAGAAGAGCTTTTTGGCCAGGTATCCATCTACTAACTAGATTCGCTTGTCCTGAGGGTAGGGGTGAAAGTTAAAGTGGACTTGCCATTTGTGAATCCAAGTGTCCACTACTTCCTTCTTGGGATCCTTCTGTTCTCCAAATATTGAGGGGGGGTTATATTTGGTCCGAGAACAAAAACCATCGTGTCCATGTGAGTCAGAGTCTGAAGTTGAGTCTGCACAACCAATGATTTGCCAAAACAACTGCTCATGGTTCGAGTTCAGGAAGCACAAACTTTTCACCCAATCCTGTGAGGAATTGCTTGAAAGCCTCCTTGGTAATCAGATCATCATAGACATTATAGTTGTCTCCATCGACTTCCCGTTCAAATATTGGGGAAGGCTGGTTGGAATTGGTTATATTTTTATCCAACTTAGGGAGATTATTTACATCAGGCATGGAAAAAACAGCAAGAGGAATACCCAAACGAAATAGAGCTAAAACTGCAAGACCTATCACCAATTGCGATTGGAGAAGGAAGGTAGCCCGAGTAGCCAAGCATGTGATAATGAAATGAAGAGCATGGCGATATAGGAGTGGTGGGGTGGCAGGAATCAAGGAGGAAAAAACGATAACCTTGCAACTCGAGCCTTAGAGCTGCCTTAGCCATTGCGAATCAGGAGCTAAGTGCCAACGAAACAAAGAGCGCCCAATTCAAAAGTAAACCATGGGATTTTGTCCCAACTGGTGTCGCAGCTTTGGAAAAAGCAAGGCCAGCCAAATCTAAATGCTTGCTTTTAGGGTTACTCGACAGAAAAGCAAGGTTGCTTTTCGCCATCTCTCCTCAATCTGATGAAGATTTCCCCCATCTCTCAGGGTAGGTGCCTACATGCTACGCATCTCTGGGCTTTCAAAACTAGAACCTGATCCTATTTTCCCAATCAAAATGCATCTCCTACAAGAGAAAATCACTTTCCAGACACCCTCTAAGATTGCATGCCACTTTCACAATTTTGCCCCTTCCTCTTTAATGAATTGACAAATCTCCCTTTTTAACTGGCACCAACTAAACCAGTACAGATCTTCCCACACAAGGAGATCACTCCATTCTTACCTATTGATGAAATTGAGCGATTCTTAGCCAAAGCGGTGCAAAAACAAAATTTGCACCTACCTAGAAGGTCCAAGCAAAGATCGCAATCACCTACAAAAACTCACCCTTCAAGACTGGCTCTAATACCAATCGATAGAACACAATTGCTCCTGGAAATCTGGACCTACACACAAGCACAACCAACCAATCATAGAACCACAAAGAGAGGCGGAGGCATGCTCACCACCCAACCATGATGCTCACAGGTCCAAGACCTATAAAATCCAAGCATCCCACCGAGCCATAGGTTGGGCTGCTGACACAATCATCTACATCCAACGAGTCCACAACCTCTTGGCATCCCATGCCACCAAAAGGCGCCCATAGGGCCTCAGTACTACACTGGGAATCTGGGCTATGCTAGAAAGCAGGTGCACGTCAGTAACACAATCCAAGATCTAGATCAGCAAGGGAGAGCTAGACCTTCTCTGACTTGCGTGAATGAAAATTGAGCCCCTGGGCCCCTCATATAGGCTTTAGCCCAATGTTGCTATAAATAGAAGGACCCTAACTCATCCATTGCCCTTGCAACCTAACCTAAGAATCACCTGCCTAGCCCATGGCCTCCCCAAGCTATCAAAGCTAGTCGTGTGTACCTAAGCACACATCGGGTACGATCCATGCACATGACGAGGTTGGAGTAGACTAGTTGGGCTAAGATTTAATCTTATGTTCTGCTACAAGGTTGGCTCACATCCTTCCAAAGACCTTCCAATAAAAAAATTGCTTCACTTTGTCATATGTCTTGTGTGACCAGCCAACGGTGAATAATGCTACTCCTACAAAACCGACGACTTAGATACTGAAATTTCAGTAAGGAAAATCTTGTCATTATACAAAGCCATCCCATTATAAATCTTGTAATGTGGATGTGGGGGTTAAAGGTCACTGTGCCTTAACCCCGGTTATGTACAATACTCAAACACATATATAAATGAATGAAAAAGAAGATTAGGGTGGTTCTGCACCCACCAAAACTTGTGTGGCTCTCTGTCTTTCTCTCTCGCTCTCTCTCCCTTCTTCCATTCTTGCTTCCGTTGAGAGCACTCTCAACTGGTATCAGAGCCCGGGTGATCTAGCTAAGCGTGCGTGAATGCTTGTAGCTCAGCAGCTCTGTGGGAGGAAGGAGAAGCTTTGTGGGAAGCTTTGTGGGTGACTTTACTTGCATCCGAGTGTGCAGAGACCTTGGAGGAACCTTTGGAAAAGTCACTTTGGCTTTGCGAAGTGGTTTTGAGAGCCTATTAGGTGGTTTGAAAGAAAAAGTCGTTTTTTGAGCTTTTCCCTGTTCCGTTCTCGATGACAGAGACTCCATATTGACTTGTAGAGGCAACTATTGCTTGCTTTTGGTGTCCACTTCACTTCAGGAGCTTGGAAACACCTTCATTCTTGAATCTGGGATCATTTCATTAGATTTCTGACTCACTGTGTCAGTTCCTGCGTTTTTTGCCCGGGTGTTGGAACTCAAGTTTGGAGCAACCATTTGCAGATCTGTCAGTTCCGGTGGACTCAGGAGGTCCTAAAACTTCTATGTTGCTCATCATTCGCACTCTGGTGGAGTTTACAGATAGCTCTGTTTCCAAAAACGTTTTTCAGTCCATGTGTTGGACCCAGTGATTGAGACCACGGTTTCCAAAACCGTCTGTCCCATTGCGTTCCGGACGCCCAAAAACCCCTACCTATCAGTTCTTGCACGATTTGGTGGAGGATTTTCAGAGTTATAGATCTCTGTGTATTCGATTTCGTCTCTCTATTATGCATTTTTCATTCTAAGGTTTTGAAACCTTAGATTTATGCCACATGGCAGTGGATAAGTGTTGACTCCCATTTCTCACTCATCGGTTGGGATTTTGGAGTTCTGGCAAAGAGAGATATTTGCAGATTTTCTTGCTGATTCCGATTATGCAATGGCGCCCATGTTTTGAGGCATCTCAAGTTCTATTTTCAGTAGCGCTCATTACCGTGGGACTATGATTTCTTGAGCATACCTTATGCAGATCACTCTGGTTGCAGTTTGAGTAGTGTGCGCTCATTTGTGGTATGCATTGGGTTGCAGTGGATGATTTATAGGCCATTCGGATGCATTGCGGTCCTTGTTGGATGTGCTGATAGGCCCAAATTGCCTTGTGGGATGCTATTTTTTATGGACGCTTTAAACCTGGATGCTATTTTATGCTGAGGGACAGCTTTGACACATTGCAGGTGATGCACTGATAGTGCTATGCTCTCTTGGATGAGATATTATTGATGCATATGCCAGTGGACGGTGTTTATGCTTGAGTCATTTGGCACTTATTTGCATTTTCTTTTGGGCCAGATTTGCTCATATGGATGCATAGTATATGCACATGAGTCAGATGCTTTGAGCTTTGAGTTTTGGTGATATTTCACTCTATTGTGGCATACACATTTGGGTGCACCTGGTATTTGGTGTGATTCTCTCTTGAGGCACTAGCATTTGGGATTTTGCTTTATTTGCATCATGGCATCCTCTTCCATGTCTGAAAAGGAGTTTTTCAACATTAAAAAGTTTGATGGGACAAACTTTTCTTTGTGGAAAGAACAAATAAGGGATGTGCTTATTCAAAAGAAGCAGATTAAACCCTTGGCAGGGATTGAAGCTAAGCCTGCAAATATGTCTGAGGATGATTGGAATGAGTTGGATGCATTAGCAAAGTCTACTATTAGACTTCATCTTGCAGAGTCATTTCACAGTAGTAAATGAGCAGACTACTGAAGATTTGTGGAAGAAACTGTGTGCCACTTATGAGAAGGAAACTGCCTCTAATAAAGTTTACCTCATGAAGAGGTTGTTTGAGCTGCAGATGAAGGAAGGGGTCTCCATTGCTTCTCACTTGAATGAATTCAATATTATTTTCAGCCAGCTTCAGGCTCAGAAGATGAATTTTGATGCGGAGACTAAGGCAATATTTCTCTTATGTTCATTGCCATCCTCATGGGATACCTTCCGTACAGCTGTCAGTAACTCTGCACCTGGTGGAGTACTGAATTTGATGATGTTGTGGGTAGCTTGTTGGCCGAGGAGATTAGACAGAAGTCTATGGATGGCAACAAGCAGGATGCAGCCTTAAATGTGCAAAGGGGCAGATCACAGTTCAGGGGGAAGTCCCAAGAAAGAGTGAAGTCACGTAGCAAATCCAGGGCACGGAACATTGAGTGTTACCATTGTGGCAAGAAGGGCCATATGAAAAAGGATTGCTACAAGCTGAAAAGAGAGCAAAAGGATAAGAAAAAGAATGCAAATTGGGGTGCAAATCAAAAGGAAGAGAGTCCAAGGGAGGACAAAGGAAAAGTGAAGATCGAGGAGATCAATGCAGTCACACATGATAGTGACAATGATGTTCTCTTCATGTCTACTTTATCTGCAGAGTTGCTTACCACTTCAGATGATGCATATTCCCAGGATTGGATTTTGGATTCTGGTGCTTCATTCCATGTTACAACCCATAGGGAATGGTTCTCCACTTATGATAGTGGAAAGACAGGTTGTGTGCATCTTGGAAATGACTATGCATGTGACATAGTGGGAGCAGGTGACATAAAGTTTTCTTTTGCAAATGGGTCTGCATTTGTTTTGAAACATGTGAGACATGTGCCTAAGTTGACCAAGAGTCTTATTTCAGTGGGTCAGCTAGATGATGCTGGTTTTCACACCACTTTTGGCTTTCAAAGTTGGAAAATTCAAAAGGGCTCTATGCTTTTGGCTAGGGGTGCCAAGTGTGGGACTTTGTATCCCTTACATGTATCAGGGGTATTTGATCATGTTGTTGCAATAACCGAGCAGCCAAGCACTTCTTTGTGGCATTGCAGGTTGGGGCACATGAGCCAGAATGGAATGAAACTCTTATGCCGTTTGGGTTATGTACCGCATTTGAGTTTCTCTGATTTTGAATTTTGTGAGCATTGTCTCTATGGGAAGCAAACTAAATCAGCCCATAAAAGAAGGGGAAAGAAAGAATTTGAAATGCTTGATTTGGTGCATTCAGACGTATGTGGTCCCATGCCTACACGGTCATTAGGCAGGGCTGAATACTATGTGACATTCATTGATGATGCAACTAGGAAAGTGTGGGCTTATGCTATAGCTCGGAAGAGTGATGTGTTCCAGGTATTTCAGAAATGGCTGGCCTTGGTTGAGAATCAGTCAGGTAGAACGCTTAAATGCCTACGGATTGATAATGGTGGAGAGTATCTCTCTCATGACTTTCAGCATTTCTGTGATACACGTGGGATTAAGAGGGAGCTCACATCCCCTCGTACTCCAGAGCAAAATCCAGTTGCAGAAAAGATGAACCGTACCATTCAAGAAAGGTTGCAATGCATGCTTTCTAATGCAAGTCTTTCTGGTGGTTTTTGGGTTGAGGCAATGAAGACTGCAGTGCATGTGATCAATAGATCACCTAGTAAGAGTTTGGATGGTGGTATTCCTGAAGAGGCATGGAGTGGCAAGAAGCCCTCTCACTCTCATTTGCGTATATTTGGGTGTGAGGCATATGCACATGTGCCAAAAGAGCTTCGAAAGAAGCTAGATCCTAAGTCTAGGAAATGCATCTTTCTGGGTTATGGTGAAAGTGGAGAGATGGGCTATCGTCTCTGGGATCCAGAAGCAAAGAAGATCATACGCAGCCATGATGTGGTCTTCAATGAGAAGAAGATGCATAAGGCACCCATGAGGGATGTGGAAATGAGGAGAGTCACTTTCCAGGATGTGAATCCACCTGCCTATGTTGATAGACAGCAAGCTGTCCATGCACCAAATGTGCAAGAAATGGTACCAACAAGTACTCCCACAGGTATACAATCAAGGGTAGATGATGGATCATCTATTGGTGGAAATGATGAGCCAAATGTGGCTGATATGCAAGTGCCCTTGAGAAGATCATCTAGAGTGTCTAGACCGCCTGATAGGTTTGTTCCAGGGGTAGACTATGTGATGCTTACTGATTGCGGGGAGCCTTCTTGCTACAAAGAGGCTATGATGCGTGAGGATCAACGCAAGTGGGAGTATGCTATGCAATCAGAGACGAGTTCACTTATGAAGAATAAGACTTGGGACTTGGTTTCTTTGCCACATGGAAAGAAAGCATTGCCATGTAAATGGGTCTACAAGATGAAGGTCACAGGTGATGATGTGCCTAGGTACAAGGCCCGTTTGGTCGCTAAAGGGTTCAAGCAAGAGAAGGGTGTGGACTTTGATGAGATATTCTCTCCAGTTGTGAAGATGACCACGCTTAGATGCATGCTTGGACTAGTGGCAGTAGAGGATATGGAGCTTATGTAGATGGATGTCAAGACAGCTTTCTTGCATGGGGATTTGCATGAGGAAATTTACATGGTGCAGCCGGAAGGCTTTGAAGAAAAGGGCAAAGAGCATTTAGTTTGCAAGCTGAAGAAGAGTCTCTATGGTCTTAAGCAAGCGCCTAGAGAATGGTATCAGAAGTTTGATGCTTTCATTCGGTCCCAGGGATTTAGAAGGAGTGAAATTGATCACTGCCTCTATACTAAAAGGGCTAAGGATAATAGCTTGATAATCTTGGCACTATATGTGGATGATATGCTATTGGCTAACAAGAATACTTATGAGCTAGATGCATTAAAGGCCAAGTTGCATGAGGCCTTTGATATGAAGGATTTGGGATTTGCAGGTCATATTCTTGGTATGCGCGCGTGATCAGAGTAGGAAACTCCTTTGGCTTTCACAAAAAGAGTATGTTACAAAAGTATTGCAGCGTTTCAATATGGAGGGGGGGAAGGCAGTGAGTACTCCATTGCCTCCATATGTGAAACTGAGTCATACAGATGGTCCCAAATCAGATGAGGAGAGGGCCATGATGGACAAGGTTCCTTATGCATCAGCAGTTGGGAGTCTTATGTATGCTATGATAGCTACTAGACCAGACATTGCATTTGCAGTGGGAGTTGTTAGCCGGTATATGGCTAATCCAGGAAAGAGGCATTGGGAGGCAGTTAAGTGCATCATGAGGTACATGAAGGGTACCAAGGAGATGTGCATTTGCTTTGGTAGAGGAGACATGCGTGTACTTGGGTACACAGATTCAGACTATGCAGGGCATGTGGATAGTAGGAGATCCACTTCTGGTTATGTGTTCACCTTTGCAGGTGGTGCAGTGTCGTGGATGTCTCGCGCACAGAAGTGCAGTAGGTGCCATCATGAGCCCTTCGTGACTCCAAGGAAGCAATGTTGAGAAGAACAAGGCAGGAGCCTTTATATCCTGTACTCTATGGAGCTAGTTTGTCATGAATGACCTGAAGCATTGTCAAGAAATCTGATATGAGTTCATCTTCTGCCTACTCGAGTGAGCAAATGATTCTGGAGATTGTTGACAGTACTCATGGTAGACTCATTGTCCTGTACTGGTCCTTCAAAAATTCAGACCCTTATGGCCATCTGTATCAAGGACAACACGTTGTCTTCCGTGGCATCTGCATCTTTCCCCCGCTGCTACACCATCTTGGAAAACTCTGGACATTCAACTTCCATATCAAGAGTACACAGGCTGTTAAATAGCAAGCTTGTAGGCACATGCTGATACTGTCCCAAATCTGTGACACAATAAGGAATACAATCAACTTTCGGTGAACTTCAATAAATATTAACTATGACTTCCACCCACGAAGTGACTTTGGTAGCAGGGGGTGGGAGGGGGCAGGAAGATATAGCAGAAGAGGCAAGGCGGACATTGCCGATGCTGTCAAGAAGCAAGGAACTTGCTAGAGGGGCAAGAAGCTATAGAAGCTTGCTTATAATATCCCACGAGGAGGGTCTACACACAGCACATGATTGCCTTCATCAAAAAGGCTCTGCCATTGCATTATAGTGCATCCTAGTGCCCAGCACATAGGCTAATGCGGAAGCATATTGCCACAAAACAATGATATAAATAGAGGGCTACATGCAATCGGAGGCTCTCTCTACAAGATGTCCAGCCTTCAGTGTAGTTGAAGAACAGGGTCAAGACTCCCTATTATGCAATCACCTTTATGTCACCTACTTGGCTGCCTAAAGTCAGCCATATAGGCCACCTCCTTGCTAGGCCCAAACCGGGCCCATATGGCCAGGCACATGACAGCCCTATGTGAGCTGCCCATGGCCTCAACTGGTGGCCCATTTGGCCACCCACATTAGGATGGATTGTCTGTGACAGCCTATTTCAACATGCTGGCGACTTCCCCTCGTAGGAGGGCCTAAACATGTAAGCAACTAAGGACTATCCTAGAGGTGGTGGACAGAGCATTGACATTCCAAGACGACACTAATTCTCACATACAAAATGCCATAACTGTATTTGTGCATCGAATTGAGGATACATGGAAATCTTAACCAGGGTACCTTGAGCTAACTATACTAATTAAAATACGAGAATAGAAAATAGAATGCAAATTTACAACAAGGTAGCCACCACCAACGGGATAGGTACTTTGCCATCAACAGCTGTTACTTAATAGAGCGTGTTTTTCAACATGTCATTCCTCAGAAAAGGACAAAGCCAGCGGAGACACTAAAAAGTGCATACATCCTTTAGACTAAAAAACTGCCCCGTGAGTCCTCCAGGAGGTAATAGTGCCACCCAAACTGGAGTTTCTGCACCTTGCTCTGCAGTATAGGTACCTCTGTTACCCGTCAAGTCCGTCTTACAATACCCAGGAGTGACACAGTTCACATAAATTTTTTGCCCTTCTGGTCGATCCTGCAAAGATCTTGCAAGCACTCTAGTATAAGCGTTCAGAGCTATTTTTGACACAGAGTAGGGCTTGCCAGGCCAGCCTTTTCCATCCAGTCTCCCAGCTTTCACATCTTCAAGATACTGATCCACAAATTTATCTACTTTCTCTTCTGTAAGATTGTCCAGGTCTGACATTTCTGCCCTCAAAGAAGGATCCATCAACCCCTGTCCACCGCAAATCAAAGGAATCACACGCCGATAATACTGCACCTACTTGCACGCTTTAACGATCAGTTATTTACCTTGAGCTGGCCGAGCTCAGAGCTAACATTTATTATTCGAGCTCCTGCTGATGAAGCCCTCATCAAGGGTAACAGCATTTTTGTCACAGCTTTCACTGCTGCATAATTTGTCTCCATTACCCCTTGTGCTGCTGCATAGGTCGACTGATGAGCTGCAACAGCAGCATTGTTCATCTACACAAAAATAATTGCAAGAAGCTCAATGCACAAAAATGGGAAAACATTTGGCGTCTTCAAACTCTTCCAAAGAGTAAGAGGTGCAAAAATGGGACAACATACCAAAATGTCAAGACCGCCATACTGCTGTTTAAGCCAAGATGCTAACTTTGAAATCGAGTCAGTGCTTAATACGTCTAAAGGATGAAAAACTACATTCAAGCCTTCCTTTTCCAGCTTTTCAACAGCTGCTAAGCCTTTTTCCTCATCGCGTGCTGTCAGAACGACAGTTAGTCCCTCCTTGGCAAGCTGCTTCACAATCTCAAAGCCAATACCTTTGTTACCTCCCGTTACGACGGCTATGTAATCTTTCGTCCACCACCTTCACGCCAAATTTCCCAAGAACGTCACAATAGATTCCCCAAAACATACCTTCCACTATATATGATCATAAATGTGACTTTGATCCACTTTTCACAAAACAAAATCCCGCTAAGGCCTTGATACCACAACAAAGAACAGGACAAACAAGACAAAAATCGTGGAGTGCTCTTATTAATTGAAAACAAGAGTCGGTAAAATCAGGAGATATCCACTGGCGATTGAACTAATTCAGTCGGTGAAAGCTGGGGCTTCATTTTGGCCAACTGAACATTGAGCTTCAAACAACGCTAGCACGCTGTACGCGAAAAAACTCGTTATCGATGCATACCTTGACGATGCCATCTCAATTGACGAATCCACTCAGATGTCACTCTGACCTCGATCTGTTGTCCGGCTTGCAGCTTTGAAACTAGACTCACACCTTTCAATACATTTCTAACATCGTCCATGATGACTTTCACAAAATATAAGCAATAATTGGTGGTGAATGTGAAAGGTGAATTTTAAGTCTTAATGCTTTTGAGTAAAGCAAGTGATCGGTCAAAACAAGCGTTTATCTTTAAGTAACTAGTGTTTTTTAAAGCTTTCAAAGATACAATTAAAAAATTCATGCCCTCAAATTGATAAAGCACAAACACTATTTAGTATCACAACCAAGCTATGCCTTTACTCTATCCTTCTAAGAATAGGAAAGGGGGCCATTGAAGTCTCCAAAGAAGACTCAAGAGTAGAACAATCGAAAGGGATCGAGGAGGGAAGCAAGAGTGGCACCATTCAAATTGCAAGTGAAGCAATAGTGCAAGGGCGTGATACACATGGGAAATCTATTTCTAATAATCATTGCATGAAATCTACAGAAAAAATATCATTAAGGCAATGGTAAGCTTTATTTCAATTTTTTAAGCCAAAATAGATCGAACACGCACGCGCACACACACCCACACACATATATATGTAATATATATACATGCATACATACATGTATGTATGTATGTAAGTATACATATATATATGTATACATACATACATACATACATATATATATATATAGATACATGCGTGCATGCACACACACACACACACACACATAAATGGTTTTCACACATTTGATCTTAGAATGTTTGTTCAATAGTGTAAGAGAAGGGAAACTTCTAACGTAGTTTTAATTGAGTAATTTTTAAAATTTTGCAATCTTGGAATGTCGAAAAGAAGGGAACCACAAACTCGTGTTTTGTCCACTCACAATATCATTTTCGTACCCTGTTACCTGAAAATGCAAGTAGTCTTAAGTTTGCATGTTTTAAGATGGGTCATGATACATGGTATGTTTTGTTATGGAAGGAATAATTTTGCCATCACAAAGATATGGATGCACATTATGAGCTGTAATTTTGATATTCATTCATAACTTTTCTTTTCTAGGCATTTAGATGTTTGCATTATGGGTTCGTTAAACCACACGTAATGGAAGAAAAATAGGTAGCTTCTCTTATTAATAAGAGGAAGAAATACCTAAAAAATAATTTACTTTTAATTAGAAAACACCTCTTAGAATAGTGTAACTACAACAACAAAAAGACCCAAAAAAGTAGTGGTCTTGTATTTTATCATCATACAGAGATGGGACGCAATGTGTCTACTTTGTCGTAAAGTGTAATATTTGTTTTAAATTAAAAAATGCCCCACACTAATCTCAAGGAAAATGAATCCTTCTCTCATCATTCTTGGACTTCGAGGGAGTACCTCAAATTCAGGGACACATTCAGAGCTAGACCTATGGATTTAAAGAGTACACCTAACCCACTACACCCTACATTCATATCTACATGAGTGGGGAGACCAATCAATGACCCATACATCAACACTCCCCCATCAATGAATCATCATCAAAGAGACATCATATGGCTTGTTTTCTAGGTTGTGGCACTTTGGTTATCCCAAAAAATCACAATAGCTCCATCTTGGCCTCAAAACCCTCTTAGAGAAAGCTCAGCATATAACCGCACTGTCTAGCAAGTGACACTTGCTTCCTAGTGAACTATGAAACACAACGAGAACTCAACATGAGTATATATATCGAAATTGACTTTTTCTTCGGTCCACCTCCCCAATTTGCATCATAGAGCACAACAAGATGTGGGTTAGCTAATGGAGGTATGGTATGATGTTGAGACATCTTTTTCAATCCATTCCAATGATGAAAAAAAGGCTTACCCATGAGCCTGCCCACAAGCTAGACTACAAAGTGCATGTTGGATTGCCTTCATGTCATTATCTTTAAATTTGTTGCCAAATATAAATTGAGATCCTCAAAAGGGTCACTCTATAACTTGTAAATACTATGTCTAGTCTCCATTGGTGTGCTAACTATTTAGAATTGCTCAAGCATAGAGTCAATGTACCTTGTCTTACTTAGAAATTTTCCATCCATTCTTTGTTGCACTTCAACACATCAAGCGTGATGCAAGAATCCCAAATCATGCATTTCAAATTGTTTGCATAGATTGAGCTTAACCTCCTATGATAATTAGGTCATCTACATAGAGTGCTATGATTGTAAAAACATCTCCACTTCCCTTTCTATGAACACCTACTACTTGGAAGAATCTTGTTTGAGCATGCATGAGATGGTCTTAATTGAAGTAATTAATAGATGCCAGAGCGCACAACTAAAACAATATAGCTCTAGCACAATGAGTAATAAAGACGACATCAACTCATCCAAAAAAAAACCCGGCACTAAGCTTGGGAAAGGACAAAGCAATTTAAGGTTAGGGAAACCCCAACGCAAATTCAAGAGGACACCATACACCTCTTCTTCTAAGTCTTTAGAATGCCTTGCTAATACCCATATACAAATGAAATGTCTTAAAGGGATCAAAGATGGATGAAATTGAAATAGGCTAATAAAGCACAATTATAAAAATCCTATGGCCTATAAGATCCCCCTAGAGGTTTCATAATTTATGAGCTTCTTGAATGTGGGCAGTGAGAAAGCATTGGTGGGGGTACAACCCCCATCAATGCTTTAAGACTCTAGGTATGTTAAGATTTGGAGTACAATCAATAGTTTTAGTGGAATGATTACATTCGTTTGGTAGTTGCAATTTGGCTCTGAGATGATTCCCTTCTTGAGTTAGCTACCCCGATCATCTTCATTGAACCAAAGAATAGGAATCGAACTACATGAACTACCATGTGAAACTCACCACCCAACCATAGAGCTCATACAGCTCATCCTCAAGCCAATAGAGGTCGCAAGTAACGTTTATGGCCTTACGCCCTTCTCCAAACCTATGGCTCCTTTAAAAGCAAGCAAGCAAAGGCCACCGAAGCTACTAGCCACGGGCTTCAATAGCCACCACGCTCCACAGCAGAGCAGCACCAAGTCTGCTCGAATCTGAAACGACATCAACGCTCCTGTACACGACCTCGCACAATAACCACGCTTCATCACCATAGCATCAACGAAGTCTGCATGCGCTCCTACACCGAAAGGTCCAGCAGGATCCAACGTCCACCCCGACGGAAATCCACACAAATGGAGACAAAATCTCTTTGATTCTATCAAAATCTTCATAGATTTCGGCCCTCCTTCTCTGACACATGGCAAATCATATAAGGTTGGGTCCCTAACTGTGGTTAGGTAATTGTGGTTAAGACAGGTAAACCCCAGTTAAGTCGGTTGGTTAGATTTTTGCCATGTAGCAACCCTTATCTGCCACATCAACTGCCACATCACCAATGCCACATCACTAGTACCATGTCATTAGTGCCACATCATCAGTGACACACATCATTACCACATCACCTTTGTTGACATCATCAACTGCCACATCATCTATGCCACATGGCACACTAGACCTCTGTAGGCACACACAGTGCTCCACAGTCACTGCATGTGACCACTCCTACCACCTCAGCACAGGGCTCTACAAGCACACCTCTTGCTAGGCACAATGCCACATCATCACTACATGTGACCCACAGTGACACATCATCATTGAGCACCGTTTGCACTCCTTTTGCCCCTCCACCTAGATCAAGTCGTATCTCTTGATTCAAGAAGAATTTGAGGGCGCTCCAATTTAAGTCGATGTACATTAACATGACCAATGCGTTTATGCCAGATATCAAAATCAGCAACTACACCGGTCCCATGTGCAAACATTACTGCACTCAATTCAAGCATGACCGCATCCAACGTAAACATCCTGCCCTTCTTCTTCCCTTTTTCTATTAAGTGACCTTTATTTTTCATATCCTCAACAAAGCATCCATGAGGATTAAATCTGACTTGCAAGCCCTGCTCAACCATTTGACCAACGGAAACCAAGTTCTTGGTGATATTCGGGACATGAAATACATCAGACAGGTATTTCTTTTTTCCATCCTACATAGACAAAGGAATTTTACGAATCTGCACAATAGGATGTGCAGTATCATCACCAGTCTCCACAAATCCTGGTCTTTTCATTTTCCTTGCATCCCCTGTATCTATTCTGCATGACCTGTCATGTGGTTTGATGCACCCGAGTCAACATACCACACATCATTGCTTTCTTCTGCACTTGTCACAAAATTG
Organism: Dipteris shenzhenensis; assembly: GCF_047967505.1. Lineage (NCBI taxonomy): Eukaryota > Viridiplantae > Streptophyta > Polypodiopsida > Gleicheniales > Dipteridaceae > Dipteris > Dipteris shenzhenensis. Next base: position 57,851,785 of record NC_141605.1, on the reverse strand, counting down.
GTCATGTCTTGCACCATAAATAGATGCTCATTTCTGTCATCACCTTGTCTACTAGAGGATGCATAATTGCCTTGCTACAATTTTCTAGTCATGATGTCATTCTACTTTTTATAGCAGTCGTTAACCATATGACCCATTTTACCACAGTAGTAGCATTCAACATTGTTGTTTGCATTTTGGCCTCTCTGCCATCCACCACGACCTCTTTGGCTCCCCCTGCCTCTAAAGTTACCACGTCCTCCTCCATAGGATTGGTTTTCTTAAATTTGCTGCACATTTTGATTTCTGCCACGGCCTCCAAATCAGCCTGCTCTACCTCTGCCTCTACCTCTTCCAGCATTTGAGTAGAAGACAGCTTCTTTTGAAGTTCCTCTTGAAGAAGATGCACCACCATTTCTCTGCTCTTCAAAAATTAGAAGAGCAATCAACTCCTCAAAATCATGAAAATTCTCACGGACGGCAATGGATGTCCGGAATTGTGTATACTCCTTCCCTAGACCATTCAAGGTCATAGAAACTAAATCATCATCTTCCATTGGTGACCCAATAGAAGCAAGTGCATCTGCAATCTTCTTCACCTTCATGTGGTAGCCATTGATGCTCATATTTTCTCTCTACACATTATGCAACTCCTGCTTGAGCTACATTTTCCTGGCTTGCGTATTTGTGCTATACATTTTTATCAAAGTATCCCACGCCTCCTTCGGTGTGCTTGGGCTTTCACAGAAGGAGTATGTTACAAAAGTATTGCAACATTTCAATATGGAGGGGGGAAGCCAATATAAGTACTCCATTGCCTCCATATGTGAAATTGAGTCAGGAAAATAGTCCTAAATCAGATGAGGAGACCGCCATGATGGCCAAGGTTCCTTATGCATCAGCGATTGGGAGTCTTATGTATGCTATGATAACTACTAAACCGGACATTGCATTTGTAGTGGGAGTTTTTAGCCCCAGTATATAGCTGATCTAGCAAAGAGGCATTGGGAGGTAGTTAAGTCCATCATGAGGTACATGAAGGGTACCAAGGAGATGTGTATCTGCTTTGGCAGAAGAGAGATGCGTGTACTTGGGTACACAGATTCAAACTATGCAGGGTGCATTTGGATAATAGGAGATCCACTTCTGGTTATGTGTTCACCTTTCTAGGTGGTGTAGTGTTGTGAATGTCTTGTGCATAGAAGTGTGTTGCTTTGTCTACCATAGAGGCCGAGTACATTGCAGCCACAAAGGGTTGTAAGGAGGCTATATGGCTTGATCGGCTAGTGGGAGATTTGGGGATTCATACAGGTGTACCGACATTGCATAGTGATTCCATGAGTGGTATTCCGCTAGCACGAAATCGGGTCTTTCAAGCAAAGACCAAACACATTGAGGTTAGGTATCATTTCATCAAGGAGGTACTTGAGGACAAGTGCATAGAGCTTGTCAAGGTTCATACAGATGATAACCCTGCTGATATGCTGATGAAGAGTCTACCTTATCAGTGATTTGAGTATTGTCATGTATTGATGGGCACTGGATAGTATGTCCACTAGTGGTTCTCCCTTAAAGGCACATTTCTCTTTAAGTGCAACGTTGTGGGGGGTTAAAGGCCACTATACCTTAACCCCAGTTATGTACAATACTCAAACACATATATATGTGGATGACATAAAAGATTAGGGTATTCTGTACCCACCAAAACTTGTGAGGCTCTCTCTTTTGGCTCTCCCTCTCTCTCACTCTCTTCCATTCCACTTCCATTGTTGAAATCTCTCAAGTAGGTCATCAGCTAGAGGGATGACCTAGTATCTACCCAAAAGAATTAGTAGTTTCTTAGAAGTGTCAATTAAGGAGTGGGAAAAAGGTAAGATAAGTGCTTGAGTAAGATGTGATTTTGGAGCAATGGGAGTTGTTGGGTTTGTAACTAGGGGAAAAAGGAATTGTTTGGGGTGGAAGACTTCTTAGAAAGAAGAAAAACCAAAAGAAAGAAAAAGTTGCTCGGAGACCAATGAAGTGAGTCAAGCAATGCCAATTAAGAAAACCTCAATTGGGAAGATAGAATCACCCCTCACTCATTATCGGGATCACAATAAAAATAAACCCTTAACCACCGACTTACTAAGCTAGATGTAAACACTTATGAGTACAAACTTGTATGGAGTAATGATATGATCAGGAAAAGTGTATAAGATAAAGGAAATTAAGAAAATTAGAATTATGGGGGTGAAAAAGTGAAGGTACAATGAAGACATAGACATAAGAATTTCCAAAAAATGAATGAGAAATTAAGCTTTCTAGAAAAAATTATACTCACAATCACATAAAATTTAGGAAAATTAAGATAAAATACCATAAAAAGGGAAGAAATTAAGGGAAATTAATAAAAAAGCAGAGAAATAAGAAATCTAAGGAGAAAAAGGAAAATTAAAAAATTAAGTGGATGTAAAAGAAAAAGGACAATCGTAACACATAGAGAGAGAGAGAGAGTGTGTGTGTGTGTGTGTAACCACATTTGCCCCAGTACGATACAACACACTACGTGAGATAGTAGGTCATCACCTAGTGTGATGACCTACTATCTACCCAAAAAGGACTAGTAATTTTTTAGAAGTGTCAATTAAGAAGTGGAAAAAGAGTAAGAGAAGTGCTTGAGTAAGACATGTGATTTTGGAGAAAAGGGTGAGCTATTGGTTTTGGAAGTAACTAGGGGGGAAAGAAGCTTATAATGATAGCCATAATAGGGATAAAGAAGGAAGTGCACTAATCTAGGAATTGTTTGGGGTGGAAGGCTTCTTAGAAAGAAGAAAAAAACCAAAAGAAAGAAAAAGATGCCCAGTGAGCAATGAATTGAGTCAAAAGGCAATGCCATGATGACTTAAATGTAATAAGTGCAAACATCCAAGATGCTTTGGATGAGGGAGAGGGAGCCAGAAGAGAATTGTTGAGAGCTTCTTCCAAATGACTAAAGTGTACTATGTGCAACCATCCAGAATTGCAGGGGAAAGGACATGTGTGTGGAAGATGAGACAAAACACCTTTGCATAGTGAAATGACAAAGGAAAAGAGAGAGAAACTTATAGAATTAAGGAAGAGTTTGAACAAGTAGGTATGAAACCGATAAATTTTTATAAAAAATACACAGGAGTTTTGATAAGAAAGGAAAAATGTTTATGCAGAAAATATTAAGCTTGAAGAAATCTACCAAGTGCTACTTTTATTGAAGAGGAGAGTCTGCATACTTGCCACCGTCCAACAACGAAAACATGATTAGAAACAGTTATGGGAAGACAGGTATCATAAACAATCCTCCCTTGTTATCGCAGCGATCACAATAAAAATAAACCCTAAACCACTGATTTATGAAGCTAGATGTAAACACTTATAAGTACTAAGTTATATGGAGTAATGGTATGATCAGCAGAAGTGTATAGGATAAAGGAAATCAAGAAAAATAGAATTATGGGGGTCAAAAAGTGAAGGTCCAATGAAGACATAGAAATAAGCATAAGCATTTCCAAAAAATGAATGAGAGATTAAGCACAAAATTATAGACATAATCACATAAAATTTAGGTAAATTAAGATAAAATACAATAAAAAATGAAGAAATTAAGGGAAATTAATAAAAAGAAGAGAAATACGAAATATAAGGAGAAAAAGAAAAACTAAGAAATTAAGTAGATTGCAAAAAAAAAAGGATAATTGAGCATGTGTGTGTGTGTGTGTGTGTGTGTGTGTGTGTGTGTGTGTGTGTGTGTGTGTGTACCCACCTTTGCCCAAGTAGGATACAACACACTAGGTGAGACAGCAACTATCTACCCGAAAAGGACTAGTAATTTTTTAGAAGTGTCAATTAAGGAGTGGAAAAAGAGTAAGAGAAGTGCTTGAGTAAGACATGTGATTTTGGAGCAATGGGAGTTTTTGGCGTTATAAGGGAGTTTATAATGATAACCATAACATGGATGGAGAAGGAAGTGGGCTAATTTGGGAATCGTTTGGGGTGGAAGACTTCTTAGAAAGAAGAAAAACCAAAAGAAAGAAAAAGTTGCTCGGCAAGAAATAATTTGATTCAAAAGGCAATGCAAATTAAGAAAACCTCAATTGCGAAGACAAGTGGCATATACACCCCTTCCTTCTTATCAGGGTCACAATAAAAATAAACCCTTAACCGCCGACTTACTAAGCTAGATGTAAACATTTATGAGTAAAAAGTTGTATGGAGTAATGATATGATCACGAGAAATGCATGGATGATTTTTTCCTATTAGTTTTGTTAAGAGGAGAAACTTTTATATTGGTGTCGAAAGTTTGTATGGCTTGATAAAAATAAGGGTTGGAAAAATTTGCCAAGATTTGAAACTTTTAGGAGAAAAAATGTAAAGTTTCACCAGGATTTACAACTTTTTCTTTAAAATTCAAAAGGAGATATATAAAATTGTAATATGTTCTACAAATATTGTGAAACTAAAAAACTAGCTTGATAAACTTTTGCCAAGATTTTATATTAATATATAAGTATAGCTTCGATAAAAACATCCCTAGAAAAGTGTATAGGATAAAGAAGAATTATGGGGGTGAGAAAGTGAATGTACAATGAAGACAAAGACATATGCATTTCCAAAAAAATGAATGAGAAATTAAGCTTTTTGGACAAAATAGTAATCACGATCACATAAAATTTAGGAAAATAAAGATAAAATATAGTACAAAAGGAAGAAATTAAGGGAAATTAATAAAAAGCAGAGAAATAAAAAATCTAAGGAGAAAAATAAAAATTAAGAAATTAAGTGGATTCAAAAGAAAAAGAAGAATAGTAAGTGTGTGTGTGTGTGTGTGTGTGTGTGTGTACCCACCTTTGCCCCAATGGGATACAAAACACTAGGTGAGACAATAGTCATCACCTAGTCTACCCAAAAAGGCTAGTAACTTTTTAGAAGTGTCAATTACGGAGTGGAAAAAGAGTAAGAGAAGTGCTTGAGTAAGACATGCGATTTTGGAGCAATGGGAGCTGTTGGCTTTTCATCGATCGTGGTATTCTATGCCTCATGCCACATTTACCATGACATCATTTAGCTTCAACTAAGTGGGCTAATCTAGGAATTGTTTGGGGTAGAAGACTTCTTAGAAAGAAAAAAATACCAAAAGAAAGAAAAAGTTGCTCAGCGAGCAATGAAATGAGTCAAAAGGCAATGCCATGAGGACTTAAATGTAATAAGTGCAGCCATCCAAGATGCTTGGGATGAGGGAGAGGGAGCTGAGAATTTTGAGAGCTTTTGATTGGAACAAAATGTCCCATGAAAAGTTTTTGAAAGGAAAAAAGGACTCAAGTTAGAGAAAGGAGTCAAGAAGCCAAAAAAGGCCTTAGTGACTGAAGTGTACTATGTCCAACCATCCAGAGTTGTAGGAGAAAGGACGAGTGTGGAAGACAAGACAAAAACCCTTTGCATAGTGAAATGACGAAAGAGCATTGCGAATGAAAAAGAGAGAAACTTATAGAAATAAAGAAGAGCTTGAACAAGTAGATAAAAATGCTACTAATTTTTTTAAGAAGTACACAAGAGCTTTGATAAGAAAGGAAAAATGTTCATGCAAAAAATATTAAGCCTTAAGAAGTCCTGGCAAGAACTACTTTTATTGAAGAGGAGTGTTTGCATACCTGCCACTATCCAACAAGGAAAACATGACGAGAACCAGTTCAACCTCAATTGGGAAGACCGGTATCATAAACAACCCTCTGTTGTTATCAGGATCACAATAAAAATAAAACCTTAACCACGTATTTACTAAGCTAGATGTAAACGTTTATGAGTACAAAGTTGTATGGAGTAATGGTATGATCCAGAGAAGTATATAGGATAAAGGAAATTAAGAAAAATAAATTTTTGGGGGCGGAAAAGTGAAGGTACAATGAATACATAGACATAAGCATTTCCAAAAAATGAATGAGAAATTAAGGTTTTTGGACAAAATTATAGTCATGATCACATAAAAATTAGGGAAATTAAGACAAAATACAGTAAAAAAAGGAAGAAATTAAGGGAAATTAATAAAAAGTAGAGAAATAAGAGACTAAGGAGAAAAAGAAAAATTAAGAAATTAAGCATATGCAAAAGAAAAAGGACAATAGTGTGTGTGTGTGTGTGTGTGTGTGTGTGTGTGTGTGTACCCACCTTTACCCCAGTAGGATACAACACACTAGGTAAGACAGTAGGTCATCACCTAGTGCCATTTAAGGAGTGGAAAAAGAGTAAGAGAATTGCTTGAGTAAGACATGTGATTTTGGAGCAATGGGAGCTATTGGTTTTGGAAGTAACTAAGGGGAAAAGGAGTTTGCAATGATAGCCATAACAGGGATGGAGAAGGAAGTGGGCTAATCTGGGAATTGTTTTGGGGTGGAAGACTTCTTAGAAAGAAGAAAAAACCAAAAGAAAGAAAAAGATGCTCAATGAACAATGATGTGAGTCAAAAGGCAATGCCATGATGACTTAAATGTAATAAGTACAACCATCTGAGATGACTTAAATGTAATAAGTGCAACCTTCCAAGATGCTTGGGATGAGGGAGACAGAGCCTGAAGAGGTTTGTTGAGAGCTTTTTATTGGAGGGAAACATCCCATGAAATTTTTTGAAAGAAAAAAAGGATACAAGTTAGAGAAAGGAGTCAAGAAGCCAAGAAAGGCCTTCTTCGGATTGAGAAAAGAAGATTGAAGAGTGTTGAGAAATGGCCAGTAATCAAGTTGTCACCACGTTTTTACGGACCATTCAATGTGATTCTAGAAAATCAATGATCTAGCTTATAGGCTTGAATTACCTGATAATTGGAAAATACATAATGCTTTTCATATCAGCCTCTTAAAGCCCTTCAAAGGACCTTTACCTATTCATCCTATCTATGAAGAGGCTCCATTGATTGTTGATGATGAAATTTTAGAACCTGAATGCATTGTTGATCATCAACAGACCTCGTCCTGAAAAGGAAATGTTTATATTAAATACTTGCTCAAATTTAAGAACCATCCAAGAGACGATGCTCAGTGGATGCCTGAGCGGTACTTTCGAACTTTTCCAGACCTCCTTAGTTCTTATAATCAAACACGCAACTGAGGTCAATTATAATCCAAGCAAGAGAGATGTTACAGAAATTATATTTATGATGTATCTTGCTTTGGACATTATTACTTGGCCAACACTAGGACGTTTTTTCAAATTCTGAAATCCTGTGCTTCCACATGGCACAATATACACCCTTAGATTTTTTAAATTCTGAAAGCCCAAAAGCTTTGAAAGCTTTTGAAAAGCTGCGTAAAAAGCCAACTGCGTAAAAAGCCAAGGCAAAACCTTTAAATATAGGCGAAATGGACGAACGAAATCCTTGCTCACGTTGATCACTTTGAGCGCCTTGCCCTTGTCCCCGTCTTCAGGCACCTTTGAGGAGAAAGGTTGCTTCTTATCCTGCCAGTGTTTCGGCCTCGGAGAAGAGAATACGTATTTTTGTTCCCCTCTTTCTTGTTGTTGTTATTTTCATTTTGAAACGTACCTATTTTTTAACATAACAAGCCTTAACCGAACGTCAAATCCAATATCTAGCCAAGCTCCCCCGACGCCTGCGTCGAGCGTACCAACTGACCAGGTACGTGCAACATCGGAGACGGATACGTTCTACTGTTTATAGTCTCTATTCGAAACTGTGCCAATAAGAAATAGAGCATGCCCCATAGCTTCTTAATGAAATGAAACCCTGCTTGTTTCTGCAGACACGGAGGAAGTCATCTACAATAACTATCGGAGCTCTCTCTGCAATTGCTGCAACACTACTTTTGTGTATATCTTACGCAATCTGGAGACGACAGAAAACTAAGCACAGAGGTTATATGCTCAAATTATTCGTCTTGCATGCTTCGCAGGGTCTCTTTCTTCTCTCTTCTGTCGTGACTTTGAACGAAACAAGACCCGGAACAAGACTGCTTGTAACCGCTTAATCGATCTATACTCATTCATTCCCTTTGAGGAATGTAGAAAGCACTAATCGTGATTGAATGGAACATGACGTGGACAGAAAATTCATGCCACAAATTTGTCTTATCCGTTCTGAGTGCTCTGGATTGCTTATTTGTTGGAATTGTCAACACAATTTTAGGAAATTGAGGCAATAATTGAGCTGCTGGCTTTTTTACGCATTAGGACGACTGCAGTTCCGTGATAACAATAACCAGTTTCCACTTCGAGAAGTGAGATTTACGAGGGCTCAATTGGCTTTAGCCACAAGGAACTTCCATCCTGACAACAGACTCGGGGAGGGCGGATTCGGTCCCATGTACAAGGTAACACAAGTGTTTAGGATCCGCTTTATGTAGTAAAATTGCTCTCAGATTCACCGAAGCATGTCCTCAAAACTTTGACGTTGAGTCTCTGGGCTGAGGATATTACGTAAGTTTAAACTTACGTATGCTAGGCTCAATAAATTGAAAATTCATAGATGTTGCTAAAGAAAACATAAAAATCGTATTGACAGGGAACGTTAGAGGATAGACGGAATGTTGCAATTAAAAAGCTTTCACATGTAAGCCATCAAGGTGAATGCCAGTTTTTGAACGAAGTCGATCTTCTTGCTACGGTGCAACATAAGAACCTCATAAAGTTTTTTGGATGCTGTGTTAACGGTCCTGAGCGATTTCTAGTATACGAATATTTACCAAACCTAAGCTTGGACACACATCTATTTGGTAAGTAGGTGAACTGCTTTTTTACTTGGCCAGCACTAGGACGTTTTTTCAAATTCTGAAATCCTATGCTTCCACATGGCACAATATACACCCTTAGATTTTTTAAATTCTGAAAGCCCAAAAGCTTTGAAAGCTTTTGAAAAGCTGCGTAAAAAGCCAAGGCAAAACCTTTAAATATAGGCGAAACGGACGAACGAAATCCTTGCTCACGTTGATCACTTCGAGCGCCTTGCCCTTGTCCCCGTCTTCATGCACCTTTGAGGAGGAAGGTTGCTTCTTATCCTGCCAGTGTTTCGGCCTCGGAGAAGAGAATACGTATTTTTGTTCCCCTCTTTCTTGTTGTTTTTCTATCTTGTTTCACAAGCCCTCTTCCCCTATTGTTGCCCCCTAGCCCGAGTCATCAAAGCCTTCTCCAGATTGAACCGGAGTTTAGATATAGAGCTCTAGGACCAAGCGTAGCCAAGAAAACCGCCAAACGCTTTCCCGTTTCACCTTCTAAAGATAGAGGTTCAGTCCATTTTATTTTTCCTGTTGCGTTTAGACAAAACCACGTGTGAAATTGTAGCAAAGTTTCGGATGGTTTTTATTATTAATCCCTGTAGGTGTTTAAACCCGAACATAAGACATCGATTCATGTCACGATGTAGAAATGACCACCGGAAACTCCTTCGAACATGACCATTCGTCAATGCTCAGAGCAGCCAGAGGTCGAGCTATTCAACTTGATATAACATCAAGAAAGATGTCCTTGAGGCCAGCTACGTCATCGTGGTTGACCATCGCAGATAGATACAAGCAATGGGTTAGTAATTGCGCGGCTATTTTCTCTAGCCTTCAAATCTGCGGTGTCTGTGGCATAACCACGCTACTGTCTGCAAACCAAAGGATCGTTTCTTCGCAAGGCATAGGCATCTCGAGCCACAGCACCGCACTCGGAAACATGATACTTTTGGATGCCTGCGAGAATATGGGCATGCAAGTGACTTACTGGAAATGCCAAAACTGCACACGAGATGCCTAGTGGAGCAGATACATTGTGCGGTTGATGCCACAGTATTCTCGGCAGTTGCTTAAAACAAACCACCTCCACATGCAACTGCTAAGCATCATAGATATATCCATTTCAGCTACCACGACTGCAAATGCGATTGCTCGTGGCACACTCGATCGAAGGTCACTTCTAGACAATCCTCTGATATCTTGGCGAAACGTCCCACTAAGCTCGACTCAAGAAATCGTGACGAACGAGCTATCAGGTGTGCTCGCATACAACATCGAGAACAATCCAATATTGCCCAAGTACAATTCTTTAGCAGAGCGTGCGGACATCAAGATGGGTATGTGCATCTTGAGTCCTCAAACCATTGCAAGTATCTTGGAACTACACGATGAGACAGCTCCCTTCGAGTTAATGTCAATAGCGGAATCTCAGCCTGAGCTTCTGCTTTTGCAAAACATGGTGGACCCCGCGAACCGTCGTGCCTTTGATGCAAGGGACAAGCATGAGTTTGCCTCCATACAGCTACGGGGTACAGAAATGCTTTCAGAGAGGGTCGCTTCATTCCACGTCGACGGAGTAGCAGCAGCTGGCAGTGCATGCGTTGACATAACCATGGAGTCAGCAGTGTTCCCCTTCCTGTTCTCTTTCGGATGGGGCTACTATGATGGCTGCATACAGTTCAGCAACTATGTGAAAATGAGAATATGCACCTTATTCTCTATCTACACGCTCTACAAGCCGTACTTGTTGATCATGTTCCAGTTAAAACAGGCAGTGATGATTGCCAATTCAAGCAACTCTACATGCTTGCAACGAGACATCGACCAATATAGGAAAGCCAACCCTGCCACGACCGATGAAGACGCAATGAGACACGTGCTTTGCTACAGCATGCCATCAACAATGCCGGGGTCCCCATCGTGGCATCGACGGCAATTGAAGGACCTCATAACGATGGTCGATGCTTGGGGCCTCCCAGATTTCTTTCTGACATTCACTGCAGACGAGGTCACCGATACACGGTGGCAAGAAATTAATGTGATCGAGAGCATCGCAACACATTATAATGCGCAATTCACTTGGAAGGACTGTCCTGTTGAATGCGTGGCACTTTTCCACGCATGCTTCCACATGTTCAAGCATTTGCTTTCATCCGACGGTCTGCTTGGCTGAATACAACACCATGTCGTTCGTTATGAGATACAAAACAGGGGCTCCCTACACGCCCATGTCATATTGTGGGTCCACCATGATGACCGTCAGCGAATTGCAAATGAGATTGCGGCTTACGTCCCCAGGGACGAGGCCCTGGATCCTCGAAACACAAGGCTGCGAGAACTAGTTCTCAGGAAGCAGTTGCACGTATGCAGGAAAGCGTGCTACATTGGACCGTCACACCACAGTTGCAAGCACGGCTTCCCTTTTGCAACACAGCGAGAATATGAACCCATCCTCGACCCTCTGACACAACGTTGGTTGTATTACCAGCCAGGACATGAGCACCGAAACGTCGTCCCTTACCACCCTTCCGTGTTGCTGTTGTGGGGTGCACACATGAACATACAGCAGGTGACAAACTCTTCAATCTCTCACTACCTCCTCAAGTACGCGATGAAATCTGAACCAATGGGCAAACTGAACATCCGTTCAGAAGACGCCTCACGTTTGGGGTTGCAACATCTCAACGAAGTAAAGCTGAAACTCATCGCCGTGAGCCTCCTATCAAAACCAACCTCTCCAACAGAGGCCGCACTAAACTGCATGCAGATACCAACAATCACAAGGAGCGAGACCGTTCACTATGTCGACTCCTCGCCACCATCTCTAAGACAACGCATCATCTCGCGAAACAACAACGTCACCCTGCAGCCGGTCGACATATACTGCGGGAGACCGAGCATCATCGAGGATAGCACGTTCTACGATTACCATAGGCAATATGTGATCCGAAAGCCCAAGGAAACGCAACGTGGAACGGTCGGTCTTGACCTCTTCGGCAACAGGATCGCAAAACGTGAGCGAGTAGTCAGATTCACTGACTACCACCCTGGACATCAACCAGAGGGGTACTTCTACAACGTGCTCTTGCGAAAACTCAACTTCAGGAATGAAACGGAGCTCATATCACCTGCCAACACAGCTAGATCGTACTTTGTCGAATGCCAAATGCGCGGCCTCATATTGAGCAACGAGGACCTCGAGATGTATGTGACCGAATACACGCAAAGGAACTTGCTAGCGACTGACCACACGGACCAGTTGATCAATATGATATTGCAAAAGGTTGCGATCATCCGAGACTGCCCGATGGAAGCGCCTATCATCGACCAGCAAACCGTCGAAGGGCCAACATGCACGAGGATGTTGGAAAAAATGGCCGAGTTTCGCACCGTCACCAATGCCGCATTGACAGTAGAACAACAAAGAGTCTTCGAAAGCCTAGCTTCAACAAGCTCGGGGCTGCACATTGTCTGTGGAACACCAGGTATCGGCAAAAGCTTCTTGATACGGTACTATGTTTCGCATCTGGTAGCGCAAAACAAAATGGCAATACTCTGTGCATCAACAGGGGTGGCTGCGACGCGGCTGAGCAGGATTGCAACCACTATACACTACCAATTCAAGATCCCTGTGCGCAGCAGTCAGTACCCACTGAACATCCATGAGATGGATGAGCGACACCTCGCAATCAAGGAAGCCAACGCGATCATCATTGACGAGATGTCCATGCTAACAAGGATGACTTTCGATCTCGTGGTAAGACAAATCGTCAATGTCACTAATGGCACATTGCATGAGCCATTCAGACACAAAATGCTCATAATTTTTGGTGACCTGGCGCAATTAGCGCCAGTCTGCAAACACCGCGAGGATCTCTGCGAGCCGTGCCACATCACGTCCTCCGCGCACTGGGCTGCAGTGAAAATGTACCACATGCAATTCTCGGTGCGACATGCACGAGACATGCCGTTCCTAGCATTCTTGCATACCATAAGACTCAGGATGCCCACAACTGACGAGATTTCCGACTGTTTGGGGCAGTGCATTGTCGACAAGGAAGGTGCATGCCACTTCATCGATGCCGAAACAACCATTATTTGCACGCACAGAGTCGATGTCGCTACCTTCAACGATGAGCTTGTGGAGAAATTCAACACTCTCGAGATGATTGTGCATGTTCAAATACACAGTAACGCCGCGAGCAAACCAGCTCTCAAAGAATGGTTGGAGGACAAAAGCTTCAACGAGATAGGAAAAATTTGCGTGGGGGCGAAGGCAATGATAACGGAAAACATCGACCTCGCAATAGGTGCCGCAAATGGAGCAATGTGCAAAATCAAGAGCATCAATGCAACTAACAGGGGAGAAATCAACGGTATCATTGTCGTCGTGGACACAACAGCGGCCGTGCTCACATTACGACGCTCGAAGCATCAGCGAAAGGCAATAAATGGAAAATGGTTCCACAAGTCCACATTTCCACTAACCCTAGCATACGCTATCACGGGACACAAATCCCAAGGTGCAACCATATCCAACAAAGCGCTGCTCATATTTCGAGGAGTGTTTGCCCCTGGCCTAGCATACGTGATGTTGTCTAGAGTGACTGAGAGAACGAGGCAGCGCATACTACATTGCCCACATCCAGACATATTCAGACCAATTCCACGAGAGTTCTCACAGCCGACAACACAACCACGCGCATAAAGGTATTCACTACCAGAGATTGAAAAAGGCAGAGGCAAGTCATGAATATGTTACGTCAAACATGCGTGCAAGGAAAATGGTTTTAATATCTTGTCTGTTGTCGAGAACAGGTGTAGAGAATCAGAAAGCTTGGGACATTGCAACATAAGACATGGACGCAGACAAGGTAAATTCCACCAGCATAAAAGAATCTTTTTTCTTGAAGATTTAAAAAGACAGCTCATTTGAAAAGACGGTGTAATAAGTCGTGCCTGCAAGCAGCTATTTGAGCTATACAAAAGCAACGCGAAGGCAACAAAACCTCTACCAGCAAAGAGGAGGTTCTTCCTAACCACAAAGCAATTCCGGCTAGCAAACAATGCAGGAGAACGTCCGGGAGCTTACATCAACGGCTTCAACACGTATGTAGAACTACGCGACTTCATTGACAACTGCAATAGGTGTTTGCCAGCTAAAAGAGAGCCGGGAGGCTTGAGATTCGCAAATGGTACGTAATGCTGAAAAATTAAAAAAACCGCAACAATTGAGAAAAAGAATTAACGAGTTGCAAGAACAACAAACTCATCATGGATTGCACTTCTCCTGCAGGACTCCTCAAAGAGTTCAATGAGACCGATAGGATGATGGAAAGTTTGGAGGGGTAGAAGCTACTAGACACGAAGACGAAAGGGATCACAGCGTATGCGTGTGAGCTGCTGCATTACGGGTACAACGTATCCTTGGAGTTGCTAAGGGACACGACGCGCGATCAAGGAACGGCTATACTCAAACAATTAATGGAACAATTTGGAGGGACGCACGACGCGATGCACCCGGTGACGACAATGGAGAAGCTTATGTATATTTTCGACAGGGACTTATACAAGGAGCGCTTCGGTATTGGAAACGATCCTTTAACGCCAACAGAGAAAAACCAGGGCAAGTAAATAAATGCATTCTATTATGGACGTCAAACGAAAAAAAAAAGACCGAAAACCTCGATGACTAACGTAATTGTCAATGTTTACGTAGGTACGACATTGAAAGACGCGAGCCTCCAGATGAAGGAGGAGCCTCCACTGAAGCGCCCGCGCAAGGAAATCGTGTGAGCCTCGTCGTCTACTGCATCACGTGCAAGCCCAACAATAGAAAATACATAGGGAGCACGACGGACCTGCCGCGGAGGATCAAACAGCACAATAAAAAACCACCGGCGAAAATGAAAGAGGACTTGCAGCGTTACAAGCCCTTCAAAGAAAATTTCGAAATCAAAGTTTTGGAAACAATAGACACTGTAGACAAAGCACGAACTTTAGAGCAGTACTACATAAGGAGCCACAACATAGTAGGTCCATTAGGTTACAACACGCTCGAGGGCCATCCGGCTAGAGCGTGGAAGTACTATTTCCTAAAGCGCAGGAACATAATTTGACCCAAAAAATAAACATTTGTGCCTTCGAAAAAAGGCATCCAATGAAGTTGCAAATGGTGCTGGAACTTTTGTCGTACATGCAATGCAGCTTTGGGTTTGGATTATTCCTGTCACTGTTGCATGCTTCTGTCTCAATTTGGTTTTGATTTATTACTTATACATTTCTGAAATACATCTCCCCGTCGTTCGCTCGAAGTGGAATGACAATAGATTTGCTTACGGTGCAAAGATAGGAATTTGTCTTCCTTCGAAAAAAAGAAAAACTACGTTTTACTGTCGACATGAACAACATCAAGTGCAAGCAGGACTGGATGATAACGAAATCTCTACAAAAGGTTGCATGCAATTGAACATCAATCTTCTGCATCATTTCTGACAACGTGACTCATGTGAACCTCAACAAGATAGCAAAAGAGAGAAGTATTCATCAAGAGCCCAGCTGGCCAAGCAATCTAGTTATTTTTAGTTGAGTGTGACGGCAAAGTACTCCATAGGAGCGCACCGGACGCAGTGGGGGTCCTAGTGGATACTTTGTGTGGTTAGTTGGGAATGCCTAACTAGCTTGTGTTTTGCCATGCTAGATGATCGGTATTGTGGGTGATTCCATGTTAATACTGATGTCGCCAGTGTCATTGATGTTGTGCTTGATTATTGTGCTTTGAGCGTGGTTATGTTGGGATCGCTTGATTCGGTGATTCGTTCAATCGATTGTTAATAACTAATGTAATTGGCGGCTTGAGTACAGGTGATGGAACTCATAGCGAGGATTGGAGTTAGTGCGAGGGTACCGATCAAGGTGTCGTACAACGCATTATATATGGCCATGGGCCAATTTGGTATTTGTTTTATTATTGCAAGTTTGAGCAATATATTTTGTTGTGGACATAAATCATTTTGGGCCCTAAGATGGCTATGTAAAGCAAATCCTTCATTTTTGGATGAGAGGGATAATTGGTGCTTTTATGTATCATAAGTACTCTAGATGAGGAAGCGTGAGCCACTCATCTAGGGGGGGAGATTGTACTCATTATGTTGTCGTTTTCATGGTGTGATTGTGTTCTCTTTCTCCAATTGATTAAGTGGTGAATTTGTGTGAAAAGAATTACCTTTTGGTCCCCTAGACAATTACTGGATTTTTTGCTCTCATAGCCCCCAATGGCGAGTCAAAGAATTGAAAGCTCCGAGCTCGGAAGATTAACTTGCCTCCACACTGTACTCCCCGAAATAGATAGAATAATGCATGCTGTCCACGTGTCCCTTGTTTCTGCTCGACATTCATCTCGATTTTCTGGACGAGCATAGTCGCATTGTACGAGTTCGTAAATTTGCAAGACTGCTCCGCGAGAGTGCCCTGTGGAAATCGTGGAATATTGGCATTTAACGTGAGGCGATTTTGAGTGCGAGAGCATGGCGTCTACTGGAAAGGAGCACGACGACCGCAAGGATGGCTCCAACGGATCCAAACGATGGAGGTTCCGTTTGCCTGAGGTCAGGCGCCCTTATTTGGTTGCTGCGGGAGTGTTGCTCATAGCAAGCGTGGCTATGTGGGCTTTCGGTGAGGACAGGCGGCCGTCTACAAAGCACAGAGAGCAAAAGAGCTAACCATGAAGGCTGCTTCTGCAAGAGCACGTTACTGAACTCTTTTAAACGTGTAAATACTATTGTTCGTTCCAAGTTTGTTAGGCTTTCAATTAGCTGATGAAGTAGACATCTGTGCCAACTTGATTTGTGAAGTCCAAGTGAAGAGCAGGCGTATGTTGGAGAGCCAATGACGGTTGCTGTGGATTTCTCCTGTGAGGAGTTTTCATTCACTTCCACTTTGCGAGGACTTCGAGGAGTCATTCAACTGGATGTCGACCGGGTTTTCTCTCTGCGTTTGAATTTCGTTCTCTCTCTGCGTTGGATTTCACGCACTTTTGAAAGTTCGATCGCCCGTCGCCCGTCGCGCGGAAGTTGTTCGCTATCATGCGCTCGAGTGCCCAGGCAAATCGAATCAACGTATGTTTGTTTTCGTTTCAAAAACGATTTCCTTGTAAGACCGATGAAAATTTTAAACGGATGACCTCTATATGATTGTTGTCTTGGATTTTCTTTATTATTATCAGCTTTTTTTTTAAAGAATAACTTTTGTTTCAAATATGTTATGCAAAGTTTGATTTTGTGGTCGGTCATGAGGAAGCTCACATTTTAGTCAAATGGGATTATCTTGTAGAAGAGACCCTTCTTTTGGCTTGAAATGGACCTAGGTATGAATATGTTGTAGCGTGATCCCACAACATTAGAAACATCTAGTAGCAGGTTTAAACATGGATTTTTGGGCTCCTCTTGGGAGGAGTCTTTAAAAGTCTATGTATGGAAGGATTCACCTCTACAATTGTAATGATTATTAATCTCAAATTGTCTTGTTTCGTCCTATGTAGCTCTACAATACAATGGTTACAATACAATGGTTAGATAAATCAATCTCCAAGTGTCCTTTCTTTTCCTTTGTAGTTATTGTTTTTCCTAGCTTGCTCACATGAATCCCAACTTGGGTGGATAAGGGTGTAGGTTGATGAGTTTCAAGGAAGTTTCCTAGTAAGGTCGAGAAAGAATGAGATTTGAAATCTCCAATACGATTTTTAAATTTTAATAATGTTAGGTCGCCCTCTGTGATTTTCGAGGTGGGTGAAAACTTCTCCTTTGTGAGAGAATTTCCAACCTTTTATGGGTCCGACCATTTATTACCCAAGGTGATGAAGTTAGATTTTAAAAATTTTGAGCCTTTGTGGCAAGTCCTATAAACGTTAAACTATTGCCAATTGGGGCAGGAGCACATCCAAGTCCAAATTTGGAGCAATTTTTATTGTTAGACAAATGCTTCGTAGGACTACAAACATTACTTCAACGCAAAAGGATGTTGGGCAATTGTCAACCTATGCTAGGCATACATGGTTAAAGCACTGAGAATAAGACCCTATTGCAAATGGAGATAAGGGATAAGATAGCCAATGATTATAGAAATAATTGTAAATCAAGGGGATCAACGCTAATCATGCCAAGACATCATTCTAAGATTAGCAACAATGAACATTACTTTGTTATGAATGTGGAGATTATAGTAGAGGAGCTTTTAAATTGGAATTTCACTTTGTCAGGGGATTTCTTGCAAGACCAAGAGAATGAATTGACGGATAGAAATCAGATCCTGTGCATAATGAATATCTACCACAGTCGCACAGTCCTCCACAATGCTCTAATGAACATGCAATCCTAAAAAAGATGAAAGTGGGACTCCACACTAACTCTCCACCTAACTCTGCAAAACACGCAGACATGAGAGACATCCTTCCATTTACAAATACAGTCCTTTGTTGAGAATTTTCCTACTACAAGTCTCCAAAGAAAGAAGTTCAAGTGTGGCGTGGATGTCAAGACCCGCATGATTCTCCTCTTCCATACTCCTAGTAAATTCATTGGGGCCCATGTTTTCCAAGCTATCTACGCTAGACGGTGGATATCAACACTAAGATCAGGAGCAAGATCCCTCAAAAGTCATCTATGAAAGTGCTTTCCCTGATGCAAAGACCCACCCATGATATCCCAAAGACACCGTGAGGGTGGGGCTAGAATGCCACATAATAGAAAGTTATGAACCGTAGATTGGATGGACCCTTTCTCCTTGATACTAAGTTGAAACCGATCATCTCCTATAGTGTGTACCATCCTCATACCATCTGTACCTAGACTGATCCCAAAGTTCAATCCATTGAGACATTCTCCACACATTTAAGCGCTTGGCAATCCACAGACTCACCTAAGCTGGAGCAGTCTTGTTAACAAACGACCAATCTCCATCTTAAAAACTACAAACCTGAGTTCATTCTTAGAGAATAGTCATTGAAGTAGCAATGCTTCTTTGGGAGAGACAATGGCCGGTGTGGGCTCTAGGAATTCTAATCCTATCTAGGAATTCTGCAGCTCTATTTTTGCCACCTCCTGCCACTGCTGCTTAAGCCTCCTCTATCCTCTTGTTAAGGAAAGTATTGCCAAAGGCGCTAAAAGGAATCGAGCCTTTCAGTTCTCGTGAAGCAATCGTTACACGCACCTGCACGTTGCAAGGGAGATTATTAGAAGTGGTAGGCTTGGAGATGAGGCAACCATGCAACACAAGATCGATCCACGTTACCTCTTCAAAGAAGTAGACTCTATCCAAGCGATCTACTTGCCACGTGTTGTCTCAATATCTATTGTGCCACATAAATCTATTGGCATGCTTAAGACTATCAAACTAAACCCAATCCACAAACCCTACGGATGACAAAAAATGATCCAAGGTGGCCTCTCTTCATTAAAAAGATCTGGTCCAGGATGGAAACAATCTCTCGTGCTTAGTACTGTGTTCCAGACACCCATAAATATTGCTTTCCATCTTGTGAATTCTTGTTGCAATCGCAGTATACGATCCACAAGTGAATTAGGGGCATAAACTGATACCATACTTATCTACTCACCATATGCAATGTAACTTCAATAGCAACATAGTAACCTTGTTCATGCAAAGAAACCAAAACTGGGTTCATTTCAAAGCAAACCAAGAGAACCATGTCTCCTCTTCCATGAAGTGGACAGTTGGGAAATAGCATGTACTTGTCATCCTGCATCCCCTGTAGATCGTGGGTTCCTATTTTAATCTCTTGCAAAGCAAAAACATCAGGCTAATATTCCGCAATCATACAAAACATGCCTCACTTTTTCCCGTAGGATGAGGTTCCTCTAATGTTCCTACTCAAACAATTTAGGTCACCCATCTTATTATTAGAAGTCAGGTAGCGGATTCTCCTCGGCCATGAATTAAAGCATTGATGCATACATATTGTGAATGCAAGCTTCTTACGTGTTGCACCAATGGTAAATATGAGTGATGAAGGCCTAAGATTCCGTTGGTGCTCACCCTATTTAGCATTTGCACTATTGGTTCCACGTGAAGATGCTTCTCCCTGCCGCTTGGGGCTGAGGCAATGCCACTATCGTTTGTTGCTAAGCAGCATTCTCCAAAGTATGAGTCTACCGCTAAGCGATCGTTTTTGGTTCCAAGATAGGGGATTTATCTTTATCCTTGAAGAACCCATACACATGTGGAACTCCTTGCTTTCCATTTTCGTGACAAAATTTGGCGCTGGGAGTAGCCTCCTTGCTCTTCGCATCATCTGAAACATGGGAACCTCTTGATGCTCATTTAACTTGTTGTGCATCTAGAGAAATATGTTTATCTTGTGCTGTCATAGCATTATTCCCAGTAGACAATGTGCCACCCAACTGACCATACAATGCACGCTGAGGGCAATTACATGGAAAATATCATGATTGCTTGTAATGGTAGCAAAAATTAGGGAAGACACCAAACTTGACAAGATACTGGTCTCCCTATCATTAGGAGTTGTAAGTTCCAAGTGCGTAGGTGGACTATCCCACATATGCAAGCTGCTTTGGGCATAGAGTGTTTCAGTTGAGTGGGTGGGACATAGAGCACTCGGCCAAAAGTCGAAGCAATTACCTCAAAGTCATCAAGGAACAAATCTAAGATACTTGGAAAGTATACCCTAACTAGGAATTCATCCATCTGGAACATCTTCTGCTCAAAATGTAGCACTCCAGGGCAACGTATAGACCAGATTACCTAATAATGTAGCACTTTAGGGCAGCAGGTAAGACCAGATTACCTTGGTAATGTAGCACTCCAAGGCAACGTTTAGACCAGATTACCTTGGAATCCAATAGAACAAGAGAGCACCCAGTATCGTCTGGAGAAGAGACACAAGCTTGGTAGAATCCCTTGCCAACAAAACAAAACTTCTTGATCATTCATTTACCTTAAAAGGAGTTGAGGAATCAATTTGGAAAGTCGTCTTTAGTAGGGACCTTCCCCATGAATAGCATAAAGACTCCACATGCATGAAGTCGGTTATACATACGACACAATTTCCTTGGACTGATGTCAACAAACAATTTTGTGGACCTTAATGTTGTCTCCAAGTTCTGCATTCTACAACAGCTCCTTGTTCCTAGAGTTAAGATGCTACAAGTCTCGTGCCAAACATTCACGGTCAACCGCATCATTGCCTTCCTGGGGACCTCCATTCTTTGCTCTACTTGCATATGTGTCCTACACTAGGGAGATCTCCATCAATGGTTCTTCCACATCATAGGTCCTCCTAGCCTTAGGTAGGGGATCCCCATCGTGATGAAGGTGGCTAGCTTGTGTTGACCAACGATGCTCAGAGGACATATGTGCGTGTACGCTACCCAAGTTATCGCTATTAGAAGTGGATTCCTCATCTACATGCTTTAGGAAAATTCTTATTCGTACACTTGTACTTTTGAATGATATATCTTTGTTTTGATCACGCTTGTGAATGAATGTTTTAAACAAAATAATTCTTGCATTTTTGCTTGTGAAAGAATATTCTTTTACTTGCGCATGTGAATGAATAAAGTCATTCTTACATGTATGCTTGTGAATGAATTTGTAATTCTTTCACTTGTATACACGAATGAAATGAATGAATGCATTTGAAAAAATCTCATCATTACACTTGTACTTTTGAATGAATATATTATTTCAATTGTGCATGTGAATGAATTGTTTTTAAAAAAATAAAGATTGCGTTTGTGCTTGTGAAAGAACCTCTCTTTTACACAAGCTCTTGCATGTGGAGATTGTAAGAGTTTTTTTGTTTATGTTTTTTAACACATGGTGCATGGTAAACAATCTCCTTTGTACAATGTAAACTTTATCAACATTTCTTAGCATCTGGCACAAACATTGAGTCTTGGACCCATGTCCCCCACCTGATGTGTCAAGTTTTTGTAAGTCATATTTACAAAAAGTGATAAGGGTGGTATTGCATTGAGGTGGATGATAATGTTAAGTTAGTGGATCATATTGATGCAAGATGTAAACATGAACATGCTAAGAATGAAGAAATGCTACAAGACTTCTATTAAGTATGGAGTCAGAGTATATGAAACCACATTCCATGGTCTCAAGAAGAGCAAACAAAGGGGGTAATCATCCATGGGGGAGGATGGCTTTCTTAGACAGCAATTGCATGAAGAGTGGCTAACATGGACTGAAGTCTTTGCAAAAAAAAATTGCATACCTTTTAATGTCATGAGAGATGAAACCTTTCATCATCATAGATGAAACCTTTTAATGTCATGAGAGATGAAACCTTTCATCATGCTTCAATTTGCCAAGCCAGGTTTTATCTTACTAGATTATAACAAAATGGGAACAATTTATCTTGACAAGGTGAATGCCTTTTTCTTAAATCCTTGATTTTATTCCCACATATGGTTGCACTCCCTTTTTTTAATGAGTGGACCAGCAACAAGCACAATATGCCCTTGATAAAGGTAATGTGTATTATTCCCAACGTGTCTTATGAGAGTATATATACTTCTCTAAAAGAGAAAAACTCGTCTTACATTGTTAAATTATACGAGAAAGCAATTGCTAATGTTAGTGCAACGAGAATGTTACCAAAAAATGTAGCAAATTATAAAATAGCAATTGAGTTGATATTGGCAAATTATACCTCACTGACATGGATGGGACATGGATGGATTATGGTGCACATACCCTCAACTTGTTATTGAAAGATACTGGACAATTGTGTATCAATGCAGACTATGAGAGCTTTCAACAATCAAGCTTGTGATACAATGCTAAAAAAAACCCTACCCCTAGATCATGCAATGGAGCTCTTTTTTGTTGAAAATTATGAGGGATTTCAACAACCAAGATCTACTAGTATCCTAGTTATAGCATATACTCTTTTTTGGGCACTTAGATCTCGAAATCAGACCCCCAGTCTCATGTTGGCTAGTACCATGTAGAAAAACTTGAATGACAAAGCACATAGCAAATCTAGGAGATTCACTCCTTCCAACCCTATCAGAATGTATGGTAGCACTCCAATTGCAACTATGAAGGGATGATGTGCATCCTACATGGCTCTAATGAGGGCTCCATTGGGATCTATGTGCTAGCTCAAACTAGCAACTCTCTTGCTGCTCTGACTCACCTTGAAATGGCTCTTGCTACATTGACTACTCCACACTACTATAGCATCGAGCCTCTTGCTTTTGTTGCATGATGATAGTATGCCATTTGAGCTCTTGGCTCTGGACTTGATTGGCTATGTTACGTGTTTCAGTCTCATCTTGTAGCAAGATACTAGAAAAATAATAGTGCCTTCTTCATGAGTTGATTTCCTTCCCTCCCACTATCCTGTAATCACAACAATGGTTCTAATCCGTGACTAGCACCTTAGATCACTCCAAGAAATTGTGAAGGTTTGCTTGATTTCTAGCAAGGGAGGCATCCCAAAGAATGCACGATTTGTCTACCAAGTGCCTATGGGTTAGGTGTCATCTTGGGACTCCTGGATTTGAAACCAAGTCCAAGATTCTATCCGAATGACATCTACATTAGCTATCTATAACCAAGTTAAGCTACCTTTTTAAAATCCAACTTCAACAAGAGTCTGGATCTAGCCTGTTTCATCATCTACCTCTTTTTTCCTTCTCACAAGGGAGCACTCAAGAGAGGCAATGATCTCTAACTTGGAATCGATCATGAAAATTAGTTTTCAAGCTATAAAATGGGTATGGGCCAATTTGAAGATCTTGTGGTTTTTTAGATTTATGTGTTTTTTAATTTATTTGTTTATTAAATATCTTGTGTTAAGAAGAGAAGCATTTGGATGTGAGGATTAAGATTTTTGACGTGATATGCATATTACATAATTGCATTTTGCTTTTAACATGGCAGAGGATATAGAGGGAAAAGAGAATCCTAAAGTGGTTATAGCACTTAAGCTAGAAACTTGAAGTTAATGAGACTTTTGACCTAAAAAACTTTGAAGGTAAAAACTTGGTAGTCTCCTCAATGATAATTAGCCCCCAAATCATTCCTCAAGCCTCTAAAGAATAGTAATAAATAGTTCTTCAATAGTATCCTATGAGAGAAAAACGAGCATAACTTCCCTTGTCTATGATAGGCTAAGGTACCCACCAAAGCACACCTAGAACTAAGCTTCCTATAAAGAACCAATAGTTATAATTTTTCACTATCAAGAATTATGAAATCTACTAGCACTTCGACCAAGCATGCTTCCATCCTCAAACTTGACACAAAGCTTAGTCCTTAGCTTATGAACACTTCGCAAAAACATCTTGGCAAAATACTTTGTGGATTTAGAGTGATTCAATGTTTAACTTATTTTCTCCCTTTCCCAATCTTTTGGCTACTCTCCTCTCTTTGTTAACATATTTGGTTAATAGTAAGTCCTTTGTCAAATTTGTGTGAAATACTTGTAATATCTCATGATTTGTAGGAAACACCTGTAATATCATTAATTAGATGAGCAATGCAACTTGTTCCCCCCACTAGGACTAGTAAGGAATAGCTCCATTGGTCACATTGGCCTATAAGAGTGAGAATAGGAGCTAGTAGAGAATTAGGTCAAAATTAGTGTTTGGAGAAGGGTCATGTATAAAAGCCAACTTTTTGGCTTGGAGCTTAGTATGCATTGACAATGTGTAGAATACAAGCTCTCTTACTTCCAATCTTTGGTGTCTTGTGTCTAATCTATCCTTGTTGTTTCCACACCTACGTTGCCTCCCAATCACCCTGCTCATGCTCTCACCTCTCTCTTTCCCATGTTATTTTCTCATGGAGCAACTCATGAGATGCACTCCAAGAGCAACAGATGTGACACTCGTGCATGGCATTGTGAAGTGTAAGGTCTCAAATGAAGGTTAAGAGAGATGAAATCTTCTTTGATGATACCTCAAAGTCCCAATGACAAGTTGAGAAGTTAGTGGTTTGTAACATTTTTGGTGTTTTTGCCATGAAGTAAAGATACACTTTACAATCATATTATTTCTCTCATAATTTACCCATTTCCCACTACCGAGTCGGGTAATGAAAGGTGTCTTGTATTGGAGTTATAGGGAGCCAATGGGTCCTTTCTTGCATTTTTGAGTGTTTTAGGTGCTAGAACAATTTGAAATTGTAGGACAAGCAAGACAACATAATTGGTAAGCTTGTGGTTGTGACAAATAGTTAGAGAAAGTACTTAGAATTGAGGTCTTTTATTATTTTGAGTATCTAGTAGAGTAGGCAATTTTTCAAAGCAGTAAAAAATTACCCATAAAAAATGAAAAAGTTTGCATTTTTTCTTATGAGTGGTAGATCGGGTAGCTTAGAACACCCCACAAGCATCAAATTACTGACAAAAAACTCAAGTTAGAGTAGATTTAAGAAACACCCATTGGTGACAAACATAAAGTCAAGGTACTGATTTAGCATTCAAGGTGATGAATTAGTAGTCAGGGCACTAACTTAGAGATCAAGGAATTGACTTAGCATCTCCTTAGCATTCTAGGCACTGAATTACATCCTAGAGCTGCTAGGATAGCCTGTCACCACCCACCCCCTGATGGATCCACCTACTAATTGGATATTAAATGTGCACAACTGGCATGCTAGCTCATCAAGACACTAACATACAACCAACATGCTGAGATAGCATCTCAAGACTTGGGATAGCAAAGTCACCAATTGAACTAAAGTGAATTATCTTGTCAATTCTTAATGGAGTATTATATAGAACCTTGAATTACACCAAAACAGCCACATCACATCGGGTTAGCATCACAAGGGTGCCGAGATAGCATCTCAAGGAATTGTGATAGAAATTGGCCCACATTGGGTTAGTATCACAAGGAAGTTGAGATAGCATCTCAAGGAATTGGGATAGAAATTGCCCCAAAGTGATGTCAAAATATCTAAAATTCATGCTAATCACTTATACCTTGATTAGAACCTAAAAATTTTCTCATGGCATCATCACATGGAGCTAGCAACCGGGATGCTAAGATAGAATATGAAGGTGTTGAGATACAACTTTACTATCCTAGTCACACCCTTGTAGTCACACCCTTGTGTGACCAACCAAAACCCCCTATACCAAGTGTACACATCATCACGTTGAGGTATGCCTATCTCATTGCCAGAGGGTAAAACTATAGGAAGTCGTGTCAAAGGACACCGATTGTCAGTCTCCACACTCTTTATGCATCCTAAGAAGTATCCTTGGTGGCACTTCACATCAGCTAGACCTACCAATAGGAGTAAGGACATCACTTTCTTTCACCAATAGGTCTAGGCAAGGCCAAAAGCAATCATAGGCATTGCAATAGCAGATCAAGGCACTTAGATAGCGCATGGACCCTAAAATTACATTTGAAGTCATTAGACCTCATCTACACACTTAGGGATGCCCAAGGAGCATACCCTATCTCATAACTACTCTAGAAGTACCTCCAAACTAGACAGGGCATTGAGATAGCCAAGGTGCTACGATAAGATAAGGCACTCAACTAAACTAGGGTGCTAAGATAAGATAGGACACTGGGATAAGCCAAGGAACTAGGATAAGATAGGGTGGTAACATTACCAAGGCACTGAGATAGAACAATTCAGTGCACTAAATTGTGACATTACCTTGTAAATTGTGCCTCAAACATACACCTCACTTGCACCCAAAAACATAGGAAATTTGCGACAATATTCCTGAAAATTGGCACCCCAACCTCGAAAAAAGGATTTAAGTCACATGCAAATTGCATTGAATTAAGCCCCTTTTTTTTTTAATATAGCCATAAGAGGCTGTCTCCCCTTGTTCTTGCATCGAGCCAAAATCAACCTAGATGGGGGGCCAAAACTGCACCAACCAACACGTGCTTGAGATCAATAAGTGTCCTAGGAGCTAACCCTAATCTTGACGATAGTGCCACAAATGAACCATCTCATAGAGCTACATACCTAGCTTGCATCCTTAAGGCTAGGAAGCATAAAATTTAGTTCTTGCTCAATGCATGGACCAAACTAAGGGATTACTGTAGTTTTGAGGATTCCATGAGCATGGATAGCAACATGGGAGATCCAGCTAACAATATGGCCACAATGGCAACACACTCCAGCACTTTAGCACCACAATGGCCCACACCTTTGCCTAATGGTCGAGTTGTTGAAACCTCTACCAGTATGATAGGAAAACTTGAGGCTAGGTTTGTCCTATTCCCAGTGGGTTCCATAAGAGTAGATGGCATTTCATCTAGGAACCTTCTCTCAGAGGAATAATGAGGTAGAACCGTGTGCATGACCAACACCACAAACTACCACATTCACTACTACTTGAGACCATAACCTCCACCTTCAAATCCACTTAATGAGGAAGGGTAGACATATAGGGATGAAGGAAAAATAAGTGCTTCTCATGCTTATCCAAACATTAGTCAAGAGGGGTAAACTAGGGCCTCAATTGAATCACTTCATGGATTACAAACCCAACAGGATCCAAATCCCCCCCAACCTGCAACATTCACAAGAAGTACATATGGATTCCCTTACCTTTCATTATGAGTGCAGCCACAATAGATGTTAGTATGCCAATGTGAGGACCACCCACACATAGCACCAAGCCTAGTCAACCCCATGTGACTGCACAGATGCCTAGAAGCTCTGGTCCTATAAATCCCACATATACCCACAATCTAAATATTGGATATGCTCCTGATCCTAGGTACATGTATAGTGGAATGCCCAACATATCCT
Organism: Dipteris shenzhenensis; assembly: GCF_047967505.1. Lineage (NCBI taxonomy): Eukaryota > Viridiplantae > Streptophyta > Polypodiopsida > Gleicheniales > Dipteridaceae > Dipteris > Dipteris shenzhenensis. The sequence goes on along the minus strand of NC_141605.1, from coordinate 57,824,289 downwards.
CCACCTACTCTTATCATACATATGGTATGGACCAATGATGCTATGATAGCCCTACGGTAAGCACCAGGAAGGAAGGGAACACCTACATCAATGTCTTGATGAGAATGGTCTTCATTTCTATCACTATCTCTAAGAGTTAAGTTGATAATCAATTTCTTTGGAGAAGGAGATCCCAATTCCCATGTAGAAAGGTTCAAACAAATATATGAGACCTTTGGAGATATCAGTGAGTTTGATAAGGTAAATGCTTTTGGTTTGAGCCTTAGGCATATGGTTTAGAGTATTAAATCTAAAGAGAAATTAAATTGGAACACACTCCATGCCATTTTGATAGTGGGATTTGCTCCAAGTGGTCCAAGGTGGAGCCCTATTAACCAATTATATGAGGTAAACCAAAAATGGCAATGGATCTTTTCATGATTGCATAGCTAGAGTCAAGCACTTGAATGGAAGATGTAAGCCCCATGATAGGATGAGTGATGCACAACTATTATCATGCTTCCTCATAGGGCTAGAGAACTTCAAACTTCATGACCATTTATTTGCCAATGAATCCCACATTGTTCGAGTTGTGCAATAAGATGGCCATATGCCTAAGCGACACCATGATGGAGAAATCGTCCAAGGAGAAATCATTTGTGAGTCCATCAAAAGTATCCCATTCTTCTAAAACATCCACTTCAGGTAAAGCCAAGGAGGAGAGTACAGGATCAACGAAAATGAATATGGAGGAGTTGGCTACCAACGTACTCAATCAACTGAGCCAACAATGGAAGACAGGGGTGAGGAAAGAGGTTTCCTAAAAAATGAGGGACGACCTCAAGACATACAGGGAGGTAATCGACAACCCCATGTTGTACATAGCAGTCCTCTACTACTTGCAATAGCAACATCCACAAGTCGGCTTCGGTCTAGCCGAAAAATCTACCACAGTGCTAGCATAGACAGAGCCCCACAAGACAGAGGTCAAGCCCCAGCAAGCGAGGACAACGCCCAACGCCACTCTAGTCGGTCATGTGCAACCGGACCCAAGTCAGCTACTCACACAATATGAGGATTGCCAGATGCAAGAATTCATGCACCAACAACTACAACTCCAATAGGTGTATTTGATGTCCGTGGAGATTGCAGACATGCAAGTAGAGGTAGAGGTCCTTAAATTGCATCGGATCGATGCCGGGATTGAAGACAATCTAGTTGTTCAGATTGTGGAGGTGGCCATCCATGGGGTGACTGTGGGTGGGGAGATCATGGAGGAGTAAGAGGAGGAGGTAGTTGAAGTGGTCCGCTGCTACGATGGCTGGATCTGGAACTGAGCCGTACATGTCGTTGAATGACTAGAGGCGGAAGCAAAATCCCTCCTGAGTCATCTCTTTGGGGAAGTTGTACTTTGGAAAGTTGTACAACATATTTGGGTCCTTCTGCTAGAGTTCTCTGAATTTGGCCCAAGTCCATCGTCGTTCCATTGGCATATACAATAGGTGGATTCGACGATCGACGTGGGCACTGCGGTAGTAGCACCAAAATTTCTCCAGCTTCAAGAAGGGGAGTTACCAATGTGGCTATAGACCGGCATATGCATCGGTGGGACTAGAGCATCAGGGGCGAGGCCGTATCTTCCTTGTTGAGATATCGAGCTCCACTCATGATATGCCAGGGTGACCGTTGTGCATTTATGTCACCGACTTGTTAGCTACAGATGCGGTTGGTACACCGCCCATGAATAATAGCTAGATGACAGCTATCCTTATGTACTCTAGTTCGTGGCTCAGTTAGTATGCCACCTTAGTTAGCTGAGTTTGGTTTGAGACCCACATATTATAGGGTTCTTCTATTTCTTTGTACTAGAGTTCTTTTGGCTTACACAACTAAGAAGAGGAAAACTGTTTTCAGCCTCCACCTTTTTGTGTATTCCCCCATTGTGTATGTGAGAAAGCCGCAAGTGAGACTCCTTCCTTCTCTCCCACTCTCTTCACATGGTATCAAAGCCTGGTTCGTGGTAAGGACTCAAGAAAGCAAACCAAGTTCGCGGTGTCCTAGTAAGAGGACCAGTGTTGCTTTCCTTTTTCAAGTTTGGGAGCAAATCTCTACAGGTAGCACAGCCGGAAGTGCAAGAGTGCACTGTCTCAGATTGAAACGCTCTTTGTAGTGTGGTGAGAGGGCAGTATATGCTGCGGGTGAGGGCAAAGCCCATGGTGACTTTATTTTTCTGATTCGAGGCCATTTCAGTGCCCGTTTTGGAGGCGGAAGTTCTCCGCAAGCACTGAGAAAAAGGCCCTGTTTTTGCTGTGCGACCACTGTTCTGCAGGTCGGTGGAAAGTTGCCGCAGAAATTGCATTGTATGCATGTGTGTAGAGATATTGGGAGTTATAGAATCATCCTTATTGCCTATTCATGCAAAATCGTCACTAGGAAGTGACTGTGTGGTCAAATACCACTTTCGTAAGTTTTGCAAATTTGCCCTTGTGAGGCAGAAGCTGTGTTTTTTGCAGTGATAGAATATTTTGCAGTGCTCTGCAATGGCGTCTGATTCTCTTTCATAGATTGTCACTGAAAAGTTTGACAAGAACAACTTCCAAGCATGGAAGTTTAGAATGACGAATTTCCTTATGGGAAAAGGTTATTGGGAGTTCATTACAGGAAATGAAGAAGAACCAGTTCTTCCTAATGTTCCCAATCAACAAGAAATGCAGGCATTTAAAGGATGGCATGAGAGAGCAAGAAAAGTTATGTATTGGCTATCTATTAGTATTTCGGATTCTATGATTGTGCATATTCAGGATGCAAGTACGCCAAAGGAGGCATGGGATACTTTGGCAAAAATGTACAGCACAAATACGCAAGCCAGGAAAATGTAGCTTAAGCAGGAGTTGCACAATGTGCAGAGAGAAAAAATGAGCATCAATGACTACCACATGAAGGTGAAGAAAATTGCAGATGCACTTGCTTCCATTGGGTCACCAGTGGAAGATGATGATCTAGTTTCTGTGACCTTGAATGGTCTAGGAAAGGATTATGCACAGTTCTAGACATTCATTGCCATCCGTGAAAAATTTCTTGATTTTGAGGAGTTGTTTGCTCTCCTAATTTCTGAAGAGCAGAGAAATGGTGGTGCATCTTCTTCAGGAGGAACTTCAAAAGAAACTGTCTTCTACTCAAATGCTAGAAGAGGTAGAGGCAGAGGTAGAGGAGGCCGATCTGGAGGCCATGGTAGAAAACTCAAGAAAACCAATCCTTTGGAGGAGGACGTGGTAACTCTAGAGGCAGGGGGAGCCAAAGAGGTCATGGTGGATGGCAGAGAGGACAAAATGCAAACAGCAATGTTGAATGCTACTATTGTGGTAAAATGGGTCATATGGCTAAAGACTACTATAAAAAGTAGAATGACATCATGAATGGAAAATTGCAGCAAGAGAATTATGCATCTTCTAGTAGACAAGGTGATGACAGAAATGAGCATTTATTTATGGTACAGCACATGACCAATTCTGTGACAAGTGCAAAAGAAAGCAATGATGTGTGGTATGTTAACTCAGGTGCATCAAACCACATGACAGGTCATGCAGAATGGATGCAAGATGCAAGGAAAATGAAAAAACCAGGATTTGTGGAGACTGGTGATGATACTACACATCGTATTGTGCAGATTGGTAAAATTCCTTTGTCTATGCAGGAAGGGAAAAAGAAATACCTGTCTGATGTATTTCATGTCCCAAATATCACCAAGAACTTGGTTTCTGTTGGTCAAATGGTTGAGCAGGGCTTGCGGGTCAGATTTAATCCTCATGGATGCTTTGTTGAGGATATGAAAAATAACAATCGCTTGATAGCAAAAGGAAAGAAGAAGGGCAGGATGTTTACGTTGGATGCAGACATGCCTAAATTGAGTGCAGCAATGTTTGCACATGGGACTGGTGTAGTTGCAGATATTGATATATGGCATAAACGCATTGGTCATGTTAATGTACAGCAACTTAAATCAATGCAGCCCCAAACTATTGTTGCAGGATTACCTAAATTCAAGGTTGCAAAAATGCATAAGGTATGTGAAGCTTGTCAATTTGGAAAACAGGCAAGGAAACCATTTCCTAGACATGTTCAAGAGAGTAAGAAGCCATTGGAATTAATCCACTCTGATGTGTGGACTACTAAAGCTGCATCTATTGGAGGTTGTTATTACTTTGTCACTTTTATTGATGACTACAGCAGAAAAGTTTGGGTGCATGTTATGAAAAAGAAAAGTGAAGTGTTTGGGCATTTCAAAGCTTTTAAAGCTATGGTTGAAAAAGAAACAGCCCTGCAAATAAAATGTCTAAGGTCAGATGGAGGGGGAGAGTACCTCTCAAATAAGTTTGCAAGGTTCCTGCAGGAGCATGGCATAAAGCAGCAATATTCATGCAATCATACCCCATAGCAAAATGAACTTGCAAAAAGGAAAAACCGGCATGTTGGAGAGGTATCTCGGGCCATGCTAAATGAAAAAAGACCTACCAAATTATTATTGGGCTGAAGCAGTTGCTACAGCAGTTTACATAATGAATAGGACTCCCACTGCAGCAATACATGGCATGACGCCAGAGGAGATGTATACTGGTAGGAAACCAGATATTTTTCATTTGAAAATTTTTGGTTGCATTGCCTATGTTCATGTGCCAGATGAGTTGAGGTCCAAGTTGGATCCAAAAGCTAAGAAGTGCATCTTTATTGGTTATTCTCTGCAGCAGAAATGGTATAGATGCTATAACCCTTCTACTCATAAGTTTACAGTGAGCAGAGATGTTGTTTTTCATGAGATGAGCAGCTGGTATAAACCAGTAAATGTGATTGATGTAGATGCACAAAATTGTAATGTTGCACAGAATTCACAACAGCAATCACAAAATATTAGTGGACCTACAGTGTCCTCTAGCAGTGGTTCACATACTTCGCCATGGACAGGCAGATTGAGATCAGGAGAATCTCCTCAAAGCAATGCAGATAGTGGTATGCAAGTATCACAAAAAGGAATGGACAGGTAGATTGAGATCAGGAAAATCTCCTCAAAGCAATGCAGATAGTGGTATGCAGGTATCATGAGAAGGTAGATTAGCCCATGTTTGATGTGAATGCAGGTCACTCTTATGTGGATGATGAATCCAATGGCTCAGAACAGAGCATTGATGATGAGTTGGGTATTCCTTCTGTTGTCACACCTAGAGTAAGGAAGACCAGGGACGTTTTGAGAGCACCTGGAAGTGAGCCTATTTTGCGTAGGTCTACCAAAGCTAGGTATCCTGTGGATAGGCTGAAATATGATGGATTTACAGCCATTCACTATGCCTATATGATCAAAGTGATATAGGAACCAGAACCCACTTCTTTTGAGCAAGCCATGGGAAAAGAAAAATGGGAGAAAGCCATGGATGAAGAAATGGATGCCTTGGAAGCAAATGCTACATGGGAATCGGTGCCTTTGCCTAAAGACAAGAGTGTCATTGGCTATAAGTGGGTTTATAAGGTGAAGCACAATGCAGATGGTTCTGTGAACAGATACAAGGCAAGATTAGTTGTCAAGGGGTATGCACAGAAATATGGCATTGATTATGAAGAAACATTCAGTCCAGTTGCAAGGATGGCAACCATAAGAGCAGTCATTGCTATGGCTGCATCAAAGGGATGGTCTTTACATCAGATGGATGTAAAGAATGCCTTCTTGCATGCTGATTTGCAAGAAGAGGTCTTTATGGAGCAGCCACCAGGTTATGTTCATGCTGTTCATCCTGAGTTTGTTTGCAGGTTGAAGAAAGCCTTGTATGGCTTGAAGCAAGCACCTAGAGCATGGTCTGACAAGATAGGACATTATCTTGTCACTATTGGCTTTCAGATTTCCAAGGCAGATTTCTCACTTTATGTGAGAAAAACAGAGAAAGGTATTATGCTACTTGTCATTTATGTTGATGATTTGATCATCACAGATGATAGTGATGAAGATATCCTTCATGTGAAAATGCTATTGAACCAAAAGTTTGAGATGAAGGATTTGAGAGAGCTGCGTTATTTCTTGGGCATTGAGGTGATTAGATCACCAAGTGGGATACGGCTCTTGCAGAGGCAGTATGGATTGGACATGCTGTCCAAATATGGGATGACAGGCTGTAAGCCTATTTCAGTTCCTTTGGAGCAGAATTTGAAGCTGAGCGCAGATGCAGGTGAGCTCTGGAAGACCCTACTATGTACAGACGCATAGTAGGAAGTTTGATTTATATGACTATTACTAGGCCAGATTTTAGCTATGCTGTTGGATTGGTAAGTCAATTTATGCAGGCTCCAAGGAAACCGCATTTGGATGCGGCTAGACACATACTCAGGTATGTGAACTCCACATTGCAGTATGGACTATTTTATGAGGATGGGGTTCAGATACAGTTGCATGGATACACTGATGCTGATTGGGCTAGTAGTATTTCTGATAGACGATCTACCAGTGGATATGTGTTCTCTTTTAGGAGTGCTGCAATCACTTGGAGCAGCAAGAAACAGCCTACAGTTGCCTTGTCGAGCACAGAGGCTAAGTACAGGGATGCAGCAATGGCTGCATGTGAGGTAGCTTGGTTGCATAAGCTACTTTATGATATGCATCAGTCTACAGATGGGCCAGTTGTCATTTATTGTGACAACATGAGCAGTATACACTTGGCAAATAACCCAGTCTATCATGCTAGAACAAAGCACATTGAGGTGCATTATCACTATGTGCGGGAGAAGGTTTTACTAGGTCTTATTGATCTCGTTTATGTCAGCACAGAGGATCAGATAGCTGACATATTCATGAAGGCATTAGGCGTAGAGAAGCTGCGCAAGTTCAGAGACTTGGTTGGTGTGCAAGAATTGGGATTGAGATCAAGGGGGAGTGTTGAGATATCGAGCTCCACTCGTGATATGCCAGGGTGACCGTTGTGCATTTATGTCACTGACTTGTTAGCTGCAGATGTGGTTGGTACACCACCCATGAATAATAGCTAGATGACAGCTATCCTTATGTACTCTAGTTCGTGGCTCAGTTAGTATGCCACCTTAGTTAGCTGAGTTTGGTTTGAGACCCACATATAGGGTTCTTTTATTTCTTTGTACTAGAGTTCTTTTGGCTTACACAACTAAGAAGAGAAAAACCATTTTCAGCCTCCACCTTTTTGTGTATTCCCCCATTGTGTATGTGAGAAAGCTGCAAGTGAGCCTCCTTCCTTCTCTCCCACTCTCTTCACACTCCTCTTGTGCGCTTTGGATGCATGCAACACCAATCATTGAAGGACTACATGATGAATTGTGTGAGGGGGTGCACCTCTAGGATTTTGTATAGATGGAGGTGGGAGCCCTCAAGTTGGCACTTCCAATGATGCATAAGCACACTATCTGGCAGCTCTTGAAAGAACTACAAGTCGCAGTGCCACTGGACATCTTTAGGCGGGGAGGCAGGAGGAGCTTGGCAGAGCGTCGTCATCTACAATGGGCATGGGCTCTTCTGTGCCTGTTGGCATTGTGGCTTCAGCTGCTTGTACAAAATGGGCAGCCTTGAGTAGCGTGTTGAAGGTTGCATCAAGAAGGTCGACCAGAGCTATAGAAGAGAAGGACGAGGAGGTCTTGTGCTGTGCTATGGTAGTGTTAGAGGCGTTAGACGAATACTCGGGCAGTGTCGTCTGAGGGAGGGGAGTTTGGGTGGCTTGTTGGGTGGGATCCAGAGGAGGTGGTGGTGGAATTTCGGTAGGAGGGGCGGTAGCATTAAAGAGGGCGATGGCTTCTTGGCCTTCTTCCTCAGTGACTTCCTCGAGGTATGCTACATGAATTGTTTCAAAATTGCTCACCAAGGACTCAAGCGAGTCTTGGAGAGCTTGTAGCACCCTATTGAAGAGGATTATTATGCCGAGGGGTTTATAGGTAGTGGACTGGAATGCCGCAAGGTGCCCTTGAGATTGGATTGCAGAGGCTTGGCTGTAGATCTGCATCCAATTAATGTCTGTTTGCAGACTTTCGAGTGTGCAGACCCATGGCATGAGTTCCTTGGGCTTTGCGATTTTCATCACTTCATCGTCCGTTTGATAATTAAGGGACTCCGTGATGATGCGGCACCAGGCTTGAAAATTGAGGAGGATGGGATGGGCGGCTAGAAACTGGAGATCGGAGGGGTAGAGGAGAGATAGAGAAGTGGGTAGGAGATCTAAGGAGAAGTATGACATGGCTAAGATGGGGCGGCAGTGGTCGGGGTTACGGTGGACGATGGTTTGGAGGGTGTTAGGAGGGAGTGGAGCTGTGAGTTCTAAGACATATTAATGTTATTGTTCAAAGAACCCCAACCTTATCACATACTCATCAATGCAACATCTTTCCTTGCGAGCACCGCCAAATGCTTCAAGTTAGGTGCTCCAGTCACATCAATTGGTAAACCAACCACAAAGAGGCATGTATAATCAAGTCCTAAAATATCTAAGACCTCCCAATTTTAATGGCAAGAAAAAAAGAAGAAACAAGGATACAATCAATACTTTTCTATGAAAGTAGCAAGACCTGCATAGTTTACATCAGACCCCTAACCACCTGCATGCCTTGGAGACGAACTCGTCCCTTGATGATAAGGCTTAGGCAAACACCTACTCCAGTCTAGCCTATTTGTTTTTGAGTGATATGGAACAACAAGGTTATAAGCAAATAATCTCATCTCAAAGAATCAGGACATGTTCCATTCAGTGGTTTTGGTGGTTTAAGATTGCTTTACCTGATAGTTGGAGGTGTTTTAAAAGTAAACTGTGCCACGAAAAAATGGCAAATGAGAAAGAGCTGCATGGTTAAGCTTGTGGTTGACGTGCTAAAACTCGAATATGCCATGCCTTTGATGTCTTGAATTTCTCTTTAATTAGAGACATCCATGCAACAGTATGGTGATTCCCCTCCCACACAAAAAACATCTTTCGAGACAAAAATGACCATTCATCATCATCAATAATCTGTGTCTCAAATTCTGCATTTACATCCCTCCAACAAGAATCCCATGATTGTTCAATTTCATTTGTCACCTCTTGCGAAACACCATCCGGAAGTGTTGTAGATAAAATAAACATTCCTTTCTGTTGAATATATTTTTCTGCCTCTAGAGCTTGCTTTAGGCTATCTATATCAGCTCATAGGCCTCTCACTCTTGTGTTTACAACACAACGATTTCATGAGAACAAACTTCTTCAAAAGAGACCACTCACCACTCGGATTTCGTTCGCACTGTGGATGAAGAAGTCGAAATCCCTCTCGAAAACCCTCTTGTCTTGGTAGCCCCTATACAACCAGGAGGAGCTCCTTCAACCCCTTCCCACAAGTGGTACATCCCCTAAGTCGACCTCAAGACCTTCAACAAGAAGACTAACATTTGCTGAAGGCATAATCAGCACAATACACTAGGAGACCTCTTAGCCGACGATTCCTCTTCTGAGGAATTGTTAGTCAGATAACCCCAGTCGAGCAAACACTCAGAAGATCATCTCGCTCTGCAAAAGAAACATATGGAGAGCGCTTTCATGACACTGCATACTCGCTTGCTGCTCAAGCATCTCCCACTCCTCTTCAGGCTTACCTGGTAGATGACCATGTTCCACTCGACCTCACTTTACAGCTCCATTTTGGCGAAATGCAATGGACGACGAGTTTGAGTCACTCACTCTGAACCGCGCCTGGATACTGGTCAACCCTCCACCCAATCGTCAAATTGTGGGATCTAAGTGGTTGCTGAAGAAGAAATTTAACGCAGATGGCACAATCTCTAGATAGAAGGCTCGACGTGTCGCTAGAGGCTTTACTCAAATTCAACGAGTCGATTACTCTGAGACCTATGCCCCGGTGGTCAAAATACAATCGCTACGGCTGATCATCATGCTTAGCTCTTTCATGGCCTCTACTTGCATCAGATGGACGTCAAAATGAATGGCGTTCTTCCCGACAAAGAAAGAGTCTACATGCAGCAGCCCTACCACACCGGGCTATATATCCACAGCCAATGAAGGCAAAGTGTGCTTACTGCTGAAGAGCCTCTATGGCCTCAAACAATCACTACGGGTCTGGTATCAACGGCTCACCAAGTTCCTGCTAGAAATGGGATTCAAAAGACTTCTTTCTTACTCAAGCGTCTATCTCAAGAGATCAAACTCTCACTTCTGCATAATCGGTTTATACATTGATGATTTACTCTTAGCTTGCAATAATCTCGACTTTCTAACGCAGGTGAAAATGCAGTTGTCTCTTGATTTTGCCATGAAAGATAATGGTGAAGCGCAATACTGCCTTGGCATCCAGATCGAACGGGATCTTTCCACAGGGTCAATCACCCTTCGCCAAGAACGGTACATAATCGACATTCTTCGTCAATTTCAGATGGAGCAAATGAAGCCTTCACCAATTCCAATGGAGGTGAATCACAAACTCACCAAATCGATGTCTCCAACAGATCCTGACGAGAAGTTCGCTATGCAACAGATTCCCTATCGTCAAGCAGTAGGGGCGATTCGCTACCTTGTCACATGTACAAGACCCGACATGGCTTACTCTGCCTCTCAAGTGTCACAACACATGCAAAATCCCGGCCTACCACACTGGATAGCTGTCCAAAAGATTTTCGCCTATCTCCACTCAAAAGGCAGGAATCACCTACACTCCCAAAGCCAATTCAACTCTCCAAGGATGGTATGATGTAGACTGGGCTAGAGATCCCGACACCCGCAAGTCCACAACTGGATACGTTTTTCAGCTCACCTCTGGCCCCCTAACGTGGTACAGCAAGAAGCAAACTTTAGTAGCCATTTCCACTGCAGAAGCCGAGTACATAGCAATGGCAACAGCCCTCTCTGATGGGATCTGGTTTACTGGTTTCCTTAAAGAATTGGGCTTTCCTATTCGAAGTCCATTCAAACTCTACTGCGACAACTAGTCAAGCATTGCTATGGCAAACAGTCTCCAAGCAAGCGGTCGCACCAAGCATGTGGATCTAAAATTTCACTTCGTGAAGGACCATCTGGAAAAGCAGGACGTCCTATTGAAATATGTTCCCACCAATGCAGCCAAGCTGATGTCCTCACGAAAGCTTTACCCCGACCACAGCACAAAACCTGTTGTGCAGCAATCGGGGTTTACAAGAATTACATTCCGAATTTAGCGGGAGCGAAGTTGGTTGCGCTTCAAATTAATTCACCCATTAAAGCAAGGAGGGCACATTGATGCGCCCTAGTGTTCAAATCCGCACCCTAGTTTTAAATGGGGTGCCAAAAATCACATGCCTTTTGCCAAAGCCAAGGTGAACACGCGAAACCCAATCAAGGGTGACCATTGACTGCCAATGCCAGTCCATGGCAAATGCAGGCCATGATTTTGGGGTGAATTTCTGCTATAGGTAGCTATTTGTTATGACAACTTTCGAATGAAAAAGCACGTGAACAAGATGGGTACAAAAAAATAACTCCTCTAGTGCGCCTCCAGGTTGCACACAGGCTGCACTCTAGCCTCTATGCATGTGCACTGGCGCTCAACTTCATGTTGAAGTGGGAATCAAGAATGGCAGCAGAGTGTCTTGGTCCTTGAAATTTATTGTCAAGTATAAGTATCCTTTGCATCGTTGTTCATTTAGGAAACCATCATCCGATATGTTAGGTGGCGAGACCTAAACTTAGTAATGAAACATCAAAATTTCAAGACTTGCTGATACTTAGATTTTGCTAAACTTGTTAAAGGAAAGGCACCACAATGGTGATGCGATAGATATCACTTGGTAGTAAAACAAAATTTGTCTGTTAAGTGCTTCGACCAAGTTGTAGCATATCTATCTCCGATATTGTGATGTGGATCCTTCTGCTCTATCTTTGATGGAGGACATCATCAAATCTAGCTAGAATGGCTCAGTCATATATATCTTCGACCATATATAAGTTATGCCATCCAACTTCCACCCTTGGATCAACGAAGGGTGCATCAAGGAGCTTCCCAAACATTTCTTCATAGACTTTGGCCTACTGCATGTGTGTGTGTGTGTTTAGATTAAAAATTCCCATAAATAATTGAGCCATACAATTAATTCCATCAATAGGATAAAAAGATAAAAAAGGGAAACATATAAGGAAAAAATGTTTGAGACATCTAAGTTGAAAAATGCAACAACTAGAGTTTGCAAAAATTCCCACTAAAATTAAGAATTTGTAATAATATTGATTTTGGCAAACAATATTAAAAAAAGATGTTGAATCCTTAGGTAGTCCAAGTTTCGAGGTCACGGTCCACTTACCTACCACCATCCAAATGACTAGGTGTAAGAACATCATAGTTACGTGTGGGTAGACTGGTAATGCATGTTTTCCTTGGCTTGTTATCGCTTTACCTAGGAATATAGACAACCATATGGAGTCTTAGATAATTGAAAAAAGTTTATGTCACAAGTGGAGTAAGGAGCGAATGAGTGCATGGGTTGAGAAGGGATTACAGGAGGTATGGGAGGATTAGTGTGCTTAGTGTGTGGGGTGGTTAAAAAGAGAGTGTAAAGGGGAGATTTCATGGGGGGTACATAAAAGAATAATTCATATTTGGAGAATTATACGCGTGTATGTGTGTGTGTGTGTGTGTGTGTGTGTGTAAAGAAAATAAGTGTTTTTGTGTGTGAGATACATTTACTAATTAAAATTATTGTGTGTGTGTGTGTGTGTTTGTGTGTGCACGTGTGTGCATGTGTGGCCCATCCCCAACCTAGAGAGTAAGAGTAAGCCCACCATGTGGAACTTTATCCCCACCTATTGATTATAAGTGAATAAAAGTGGATCTGTATAATAAGTGTCAAAATGAAAAAATGATGCCAGTAGTAAATGCATAAACCACTTCTATAAAATAGATATAAAAGTTAGTAAAAAATAAAACGGCTCACAAAAAGACTAGGGATTTTCCATGCTAAAGAATTATCCAATCTATGTGAATTAACTGTATGGCACTAGCTCGACCAAAGGCTAGTTGAGAAATCAAAGTGTGTGTTTAGATTAAAAAGTCCCATCAATAATTAAGCCATATAATTAATTCCATCAATAGGATAAAAAGTATAAAAAGGGGAACATATAAGGAAAAAATATTCGAGACATCTAAGTTGAAAAATGTAACTAGAGTTTGCAAAAAATTTCCACCAAAATTAAGAATTTGTAATAATATTGAGTTTTTTTTTCCATAGAAAGTAATAATTGAGTTTGACAAACACAATATTGAAAAAATATGTCGAATCCTCAGGTAGTCCAGGTTCCGAGGTCAGGGTCCCGCTTACCTGCTACCATCCAAACAAACTAATTGTAAGAGCATCATAGTTACATTTGGGTAGACAGGTAATGCATGTTTTCCCCGGCTTGTTATCACTTTACCTAAGAATATAGACAACCATATGGATTCTTAGATAATTGAAAAAGTTTAAGTCACAAGTGGAGTAAGGAGCGAATGAGTGCATGGGTTGATAAGGGATTAGAGGAGGTATGGGAGAATTAGTGTGCTTGGTGTGGGGGTGGTTAAAAAGAGAGTGTAAAGGGGAGATATCATGGGGGGTACATAAAAGAATAATTCATAATTGGGGAGATATACAGATGTGTGTGTGTGTGTAAACAAAATAAGTGTTTGTGTGTGTGTGATACATTTACTAATCAAAATATTGTTTGTTTATGTGCGTGTGTATGTGCACGCGCATGCGTACGTGCGTGTGTGTGTGTGTGTGTGTGTGTGTGTGTGTGTGTGTGTGTGTGAAGACTCAACAAAACCCCGTTTCATAGTGAAATGAAAACAAGTTTGGTAATGGACATAACAGAGAAAACTCTTATGAAACCTTACAAAAAGAGTGCACAATTTGAAAAAGGTTTGTAGAATGCATGACTATATAGACAATTTTTGCTTTGATAAGTCATAGCAAGCATCACTTTTATTGAAGGTGATTTCGTATACCTGCCACTATCGAACAAGAAAAATAGTAAGATCCAGCTTTAACTTTAGTTAAGGACAATTTTCATAAACACCCCTCCCTTGTCATTGGGGTCACAATAAAAAGTAACACTTATGCACAAACTTATCAAGCTTAATGTAAATATAAGAAAGTTTAGGTAGAATGTAGAAAATACAAATGAGTTTTATGGTTATATAAGATGAAATATGGGACCATTATAGAAAGGGGTTGAAGGTCAGAAAAGTGGGGGGAGGGAGGGCTTTATGGAATAAGTATGGAGGAGGGGGAAGTAGAAAATAGATGATAAGGGTTAGAAGGGGAATGGATTAATTAGATACTAAAAAATGTGAGGACTTGGTAATACATAGGTCTATAGGGTGATAGATAGGCTAACAAAAGCAAAGGAGGGTGAGCGCTAAAGGAAGGAATGTATAAAGCAGAATATAATTATGTAGAGAAAGCCAGGGGGTGGGATAAAGGAAAAGATTAATGAAAAGAGATTTTAGTCTTTTATAAAGGGGGAAAGAATTTCAAAGGAATTTAAGGGGAGAATTTTAAGAATTATAAAGAAAGAGGTAGAAAAGGGGGCTAGCTATATTAGTAACATATAGGTAAAAGGGGTTTAACGAACAATAGTAACATATAGCTAAAAGAGTTAAATGAGGCTTAACTAGGGAGCATAGGATATTAACATATAGCATAAAAGAGGTAGAAAGGGGGACTAGTTATATGAGAGAGACTGAAAAGTTTTAATCATTAAAAAGAAATAGAAAGTAGTGAAGGTAAATACAGAGGTAAGGGGGGTAGAATATAAAAAGTAAACAAAAAAGGAAGGACTAACGAGATACAGTGAGGTTAAATAAGTTGTTAGGAAAAGTGAAAAAGGGTAAGGGAGGTCTTTTAAAAGGGTTTAAAAGAGGATTTAAAGAGAGAGAACCTAAGATCACTATGGAAAGGCCGTAGCACTAAGTAAGAGGGGATGATACTGCTTCAACACGAGGAGATGTTGAGTTGACCGTGTGCAGAGTGGTGGCAAGCAGAGGTGCAAAAGGCATAGACAACGGGAGTAAGTACCACAGTCAAGCCATCAGAGAGTCAACACAGGTCATGGCATGATTCTTACATCAAAAGGGTGGGTAAGTATGGCGGGCAATGCAGAAGAGGGCAGGCAACATAGAGCAGTAGGACCTGTGAGTCCATAGTGGATAGTAGAAAAGGCATGGAGTTTAACGAAGTCATGGTCAAGCGTGCCGATTGTAAGGAGCAAGCATGCATACATTGTCCGAGGTCACGCCAGTGGGGGGAATGTCAGGCAGCATTCAGACTGGGTCGGCAACCATGTTCCAAAATGCAATGTGAAGGGGCGCGAGAACCCTTGGACCAATAGCATACACAGGCCCGAACATGGCAACCAAAATATTTGTCCATGGGTTGAAGGCCACCCATAACATGGCCGGCGGAAAAAAAAAGCCGCGAGACAGCTTGATTGGGGATTGAACCCACGATGAGGGACCCATAGATTGAATGCCTTCCCATCAAGCCAATCAAATTTGCATGCCATTACTGCCTCTTACTTTGTATAAGGTCTGTCTACCAAGTAGCGTGAACTACCACACCGGCGGACATGGCTTCAAAATGCTTCACAACACCCATGTCCACCAGCCTAGTTTGAACCGGCCCTAATAAAGACAGCACGGAGGCAAAGGATCTCTGAAACTACAACCAAGGGCGCAGCAGCAAGCTAGGGACTATAGCGAGGTTTTGGGGTTTGAGAGGATGGTATGAGCGGAGAATGCGCAAAGTGTAGTAGCCAGTAGTAGTAGGGGAGCTGCAACAAAAAACACGATGAGGCAGATAGGCTACAAGTAGTAGGGAGAGAGAGGCAGAGACAAAGAGAGAGAAGGAGAAGAAGAGAGAGAGAGAGAGAGGTGGAGAATTTCATGGGATCAGATAGAATACTCACATTCTCCTCCAATCAATGCATGCCAAAAAATAAGTGAACATAAAAATAACTAAATACTTGATTTTTCTCTTTAGAGGCCAAACGAGTACTAAGGCCTACCCATTTGGGGCAGGCCAAAAAGGTAAACGCAAAAGGTACAAAAGGATAGTATGTGCATGCATGCATGCACACACACATATACACACTTGTCACTATAACATTGGGCACCGTCCTTGACGTTGACTACGAAAGAATTGTTTGGTATAAATGCTTCCACAAAGTTCCCAATGTTGATTAAAGAGGACGGTAACAACTTATAGGGTTCAAATGGTGACAGATCCAAATCTATTCATAGTCCAGAGGCAGCAACAATGGAATACTAGGAGCTCCATACCCGTTTGTCTAGAATAATAGCTATAGCCCAACAATTTTTGTACTTGAAGCAAGCCGTCAAAGGCTGGGGTTGCAAGAATGTAGATTTGGACCATTGGATTGAAGATCTTCCATAATGGTAATCTCCCTCCCTTGCCCGACTTGCCTGAACTTCCATGTGTCAGCTCCCCAAGCTTTTGACGATCGAGAAAGGTGGGGCAGTCCCACTTTCCCACTCAAAAATTGGCTCGTAGGCTGCCCACCTGCTCACCAATTTCTAAGTGGGAAAGTGGTCCTCCCCCACTTTCCCTACTCTATCAATTCCTTGCGAAGCTGTATGAAAAGCTAAAAATAGTTAAGGAGTAACGAACTGAAAACGTCTATGAGATGAACCCTTCATTTACCCAAGCAACGATTGGACATTTGTAGACGAATGAGCTACAGTGATTTATGGATGCAAGTAAGTGGAGCAACCACTTGCTTGCATCCGTAGCCAGCAATTTACGTTCCTAAAAGAAGCCATCAATCCCTTGCAAAGCTATATGAAAAGCTAGAAATAGTTAAGTAGTAACAATCCGTAAAGGTCTATGAGATGAACCTTTCAATTACGCAAGCAACGATCGGACCTTTATATACGAATGAGGTATGGTGATTGACAAATGTAAGCAAGTGGAGCAACCACCTGACTATAGTCTGAAGGGACATGCGGATGGAAATTGACTAAGCATCATTCCACTATCGATGAGGATTATGGTACAACTGATTGGCCCACTATCGATGAGGATTATGGTACAACTGCATAGTGCGAGCAAGGCTGCAGAGCTAAACCACTAAATTGCAAGCCATGGGGAATTCTTTTGGATGAGGATGGTGATGCAAATGAGCGATAGGGAAGCAAAATGCGATAATTTGCAAGATGGAGAGTAGCTTACGGTATGGGGTATATCAATAGAGGGCAATGCAGATGAGTTGAGAGACGACTTCCAAAATAAAAACAAGGTGAATGATAATAAATCATTCATAAGTCCTGCCCGAGATCCAAATAGCAAAAGAGGGCGGAGATGATGAATAGAAAGCAAAAAGAGAGAGAGAGAGAGAGAGAGAGAGAGAGAGAGAGAGAGAGAGAGGGGGGGGGGGGGTTTAAAGGTGGAGGATTTCTAGAGGGGAAAAATAGCAAGTGGATTAATAAAAAATAGACTTTTTTAAAATAAAAAAGGCGATTTTTGCTTCTTGTTGAATCACCTTCACTTAGACCTACCTATGGTACGCCAAAAAGCAAGCAACAATTTTAGAGGAAGGGGCAACAATTTTAGCAAGTGAGCTATAAAAAATAGCACGACACGCAATTCTCTCGAGCCCACTATGCTGCTTGTCTAAAGAGAGGACCGACTAAGTATAAAGTAAGCTAAATTAGGCACATTAGGCCAATAATGGCGAGAGGTCCACAAACGACTATACAATGGTGAGAATCAAACGCTCTCAATCCTCCTCTCCTTCGTGAATCCCAACAACGAAGGCTTGAGAAACTCAAAGTAGCAATTGCTCCTGGTACTATATTAAAAGTAGTGAATATAAATCAATTGTTTGCTACTTTAAGTTTTGAGAAACTCAAAGTAGCAATTGCTATTGCTCCTATGTTAAAACAAGTGAATCGGATCATGTCACTTATAAGTTGGCCTTACTTGAAGGTAGTAAGATAGATCCAATCTTCCATGTAAGTAGACTTTAAAAAAGTTCTTGGTGTCAATGACAATTTGTCGACATTGAGGTACTCATACATCTTATCTAGCCTCTGTCCTTGCCTCATGCACCGAAGAGCAACTTGGATATCCAAGAGAAAATACCAAACATTCCATTAGGCAATAATGTTTGGTTAAGTGCAAGGATAGATCCAAGGAAGTTTCTACTTGGGAAAAGGGGAGCATACTTGAAAAACAATTTCCAAAATTTGTATTTGAAGATGAAGACTCTCATTAATGAGGGGAGGAGGTACAATCATGATAATTCTAGGAACTAAAGCAAGAGCATGGTCAACAATGAACACAAAAAGAGTAAATTGTCGTGTAGGATCGAGGTGAACATTAATGTACGTAAAGTAATGGAGGATGTTCATTGGTGGGGCTTCAAGGGAGCTAGTATGGAGACCTCATAAACACCGAGTGGGCGTGCATGGTGCACACTAAGGTGGTGTTTTCACACATAAAGAGACAACAAACACTTCATTCATTGATTATCGAATCGTGAGGAAATGGAGAGGGAGTGCAAAGAATAGTAGGTAGGAGAGAGAGAGTCATCAAGGCTATCTAGTTATTCAATCTATGACTGCCTAGTATACTTCCAAGGAGAAGTATTAGCATTAGGAGGGGAAACTTGAGGGAGAAGAGTAAGAGCATTGATTTTTTTTAAGTGGTGAATATGTGTACATGGAAGAGATCTATTGAGTTAAAGCTCATGTTGTAAAGCTTATTGAGATTGTGAATAGAAATTGTGAATAGTATGCAATAACTATTGATAGAACAATTGAAGGAGAGGAAAACTAACAAAAAGCAATTCTCCACCAACCATGCTAATAAATAGCCATTGTGGACCTCAATCCAATGGAGAACAACCAATGTGATTTAGAGATACTATTTAGGATAAGCACAATTGTAAAGTAGAATGCAATTATTGGCACATACTCCCATTCAATTATGAGTGGTGGTGTGAACTTACCCATGGGCATTTTTAGCTCCAATTATTATGAGGCTCTTTTCCCAAAATAAGGTTACCCATGTGAGTAAGCACTTTGTGGGATATAGAATTTGTACTTTATAAAATTAAAACAATTATAGGTTCCATTCAAAATGACCAAAAGGTGATTACAATAGAGGTGGGAGAGTAATCTCCATCCCACAAACTCCTCAAAGAAAACCTAACTCCCATAATAACAAGAGGTGGGAGAGTAATTCCACAAACTTCACAAAGAAAACCAAATGATAGCATAGGTGCAAAAACACAATCAATTCCATGCCTATCAAGAACTAAAACCCCCTACAACCTATTGTAGAAGAAGCTGGAGCAAGCCCCATAAAAAATAAAAAACCTACCCCTCTGTTACAAAGTATTTTGATGAGTCACGGAAGCTCTCCAAGGTTGTAGTAAGTGAACCTCCCAAGCCCAAAGAAGTACACTATTTAAAGTTGGTGTAATCATCTAAGACCCTATTCCTCTTTCTTGATCCCCTCATTTCTATCTTTCTCTAAGTTACAAGAGCTCATCTCTCTATGTGCTCACAAATACAAGGATGTTTATCTATTATTTCAAGAAATTTAAGGCTATAATCAATTAGAGTAGATGCAATTTTTTTATCATCATTACTTCAAGTCACTAAGACATTCATAAGCCACTTTCCGTCGGATCATTATATTACCTACTTCATTGCATTGGTTTAGACCTACCACAATGCAAGCATGTGTACATCCATTTGGTACTTGTTTGTCTTTGATTACATTCTCTCTCAAGGTCAAGGATTTTAACAAAGTTTGTAAGAACCAACTATGATTTTCTTACACCTTATCATTAGTTTTGTGTGTGTGTGTGAGAGAGAGAGAGAGAGACTCACACAAAGAAGGGAGGGACAAAGGGGGGTTTGCAAGAGCATTGAAACTACAAAGGTTAGGAAACTAATTTTGAAATTTTCAAAATCAAAACCCTTTAGAGTGTTCAATTTACACTCTAAATTTCACAATCTTGCACATTCTCGAATAATTTATAAATTTCTAACTACTTAGTCTCCATTCTAATGGGGCTTGATGACCCGCTCCTGTGGGTGTGGTCACATGCTACTTTGCCCAACATTCATTGAATGCATCTCCATCGTGGGCAAGCAATCTTGCCCGTCGATGAACCTTGGGCATGCCCAAGGTGGACCAAGTGTGTAAACAGCCTTAGACTCCATTTTGGTGTGTCTTGAATTTAAATTTTTTATTTTTATTACAAGTTTATCAATCTTTTTACAATCTTTGCGAGCCCCAATTTTAATTTATCAAGCATGCCTCTCAGAGCGCCTCTTTTCAAGTTCCCTGACCATTTCCCATCGATCCAAAGATAGAGTGGACTCTCCAAAACTCATAGACAAAAGCCTTGCCAGCGTAAGCCACCTGCCACAAAACCTGGTTAGGAATTTTCAGCTGTACAAGACAAGGTTCCTCAAATATACAATCAAATCTACATACAGATTTTGACATATTTTTTTAAAAAAGATCGAGTCTACTTATCATTCATTCAATGCGACTGCATACCTGTGAAAAACATCGGGGCCAAGTAACCTGTCCTCTTGCCTAGCTCTAACAAGATGCTCCTCAAGAGTCTAATCAAAAGGACCAAATCAACTTACAATATTGAAAATCTTTAATGTAGTACAGCCACTACAACAAAGCGATCTGCAAATCTCTAGCATATGCAACTGTAAGTCCAAAGGAAACCTAGTATACCTTTTGCATAGATGGCTCTATGGTATGCTCTCCTGCCCTGGCAACACTCAGATAGATCCGCCAATTCAGCAATGCTTGCTGATCTAGAAGCATTGGTGAAGAGTCCATCGTAGGTCGTAAGGGGACTACAACATCTGCTGGAAACAACCTTGATCTAGATGTAGATAGGACGAGCGCCGGCACATCCGTAGGCATTTCCATCTTGTAATATTCAAAATCATATTCGACCTTCAAATCAAACCAATTCGGTGGATAAGCGTCAACCAAAATCACAACTCATTATGTCAATGATGATGGGGCTAGAATCTCAATGAACATACGTAATTACACCAACCTTTTGCCATTCAATCAAGTTCTTGAGGAAATGCACATTCTGTAATCCTGTTTCCATTAGCTGACCAGTTTTCAGTACAGTTTCATCCACAGTCAAATGTGTGCCATCTGCCAGTTGTAAAGCTCCTGTCATAAGACTGCGAAATTGCAGGACAAGAAAAGATCAAAACCCAAGTAGGATTAGACCAGGCAGATAAAGCACAGAAGCAAGTTTGCCACTTGCAAGATAAAGACGGACGTGAGTCGAACAAAAAAACGTAAGGGGTAAGTCTATAACACCCTCAGCTGTTTTCATCAAACAGAACCAAGTGCTGGGATCTAGAATCCATACCGATTGCTGATGTAATTCTTTCGGGGTGCAATTAGGGCTCCATTTAGATACTCTAAAGATAGAGGCATAAAATGTGACCGTGGTAAAAGGGCAGCTATTGTCTGTGCTACTGTGGTGGACAGCAGCGATGCAGCGCCATCCTTTCTTCCAAACCCATCAATTAGATTAAGAGAGAGTTTGCCAACTGCCATTGGCTCTACGCGAGCATGCACCTGTTAATTACAGCTCGAGTTAACTTCTTTACAAAATTCAGCATGCTTCTGGACAACTTTGAGCACTCAAGAATACTCCCAAGGAGCAACCTGAGAGAGTAGGTGGAGCAGTAGATATTCTGCTGCTAGATCGTCACCTCCAAGGACTTTTGTTAATCCTTCCAATAAAGATCTCCTCAACTCTTTAAAACTTGGACTTGAAGCCTGATAAAGGAAAAAAGTAGCATGAGAAACTCGTCATGCTGAGTTATATGATAGCAACAAGGTTAACCTTTCTACAAGCCCTATTGTGACTCGTGAGACCTTAGACTGTATTTTGTTTTTGCCATATTTAAAATTACTCGTAGAGTACTTGCATACAGACTACGCAATCAAACAACACCCTGCCCTACGATCCCTGGTTCTAGGCCCTCATATATGTGTGTGCGTGTTTGTGTATGTGTGTGTGTGGTGAGGCACTGGCGCGTTCCCCCACATGGTGATATGGGGACATTTAGGCCGATAGTCCAAGATCTTGAACGCACAGGCACGAGCACGCGCACACCTACATCTTTTTTCCTTGTGGGACCCATGTACCATTGCACTGTTGTGTGATGCGTGGGGGCTAACACTAGCAAGAACTTGTCTAGCTGAACTAACTAGAAAAATTCTGGATTTGTATTGCCAAAGTCAACACTGAACTAAAGTTTATGTTTTTTTAATTTCAATGTCCGCTTTAATTAAAAGAAGAGAAATTTACCCTCGGTTTTACATAGCAGTCTAGGAAATCTCTCAAAATATCATGGAAATTAGTAAGGATAGTGCTTACGTTAAAGATTCTCCAATCTGGTTCAAAATCTGGCATTGTTGAAAAAAGTTTATGACCAGACAGCTTTCTGTGAAAAATGCAATGTAATCGAGGCACCTGCAATATGCCACAATTAGCTCCTCAACAGCAACTTATCTTAACGTAAGAGTTGCAAGCACTTCCGAGCAAGTTGAAGCCATTCAAACTCAAGCTGATACCAGTAAGCTTTCACACCATTACTTGGTTTGTACTCACCTTACTTGCAGGCAAATAGACGGAGATATCATCCTCCAAGCTTTCACAACCCATTTCTCTAGGTATGGAAAGGTCCGGGTCAAATGTCAAGACACCAATGAATTCCACAATGTCATTCAGCTTCAGATCTACGTCACAGCCATCGTACACCTGCAGAGGTGATCAGTTTCACTTGCTTTCTATATAGGACTACAGCCAGACAAAGAGCAAAGAGCTAGGTATTAGCGGATAACTTAAAATGGATCCCCTCTTTCCCAAGCAAATTAATCGTTTATCCAACAAAGAATCCCATCCCATATAGCATTAACAAGACATCGCCACAGCTTTTCCGACATCATCGGTTGTCCCATAGTTCAGCAGAGATGTGAATGGAGCAAACCTCTCTCTCCCTCTCTCTCTCTCTCGCCAGCCATATGGCAGTGTGGGCAATGGAAGCAAACATCTCTGGCACAGACGCATGGATACATATACGCACTCGCCAAGGAGACAACAAATTGAAGAAACGACGCTCGTGAGAGGGGAACAATATGCCCTAATAGTCGCAAGAACTAATAAAGGGAGAGCTGCACACCTTCACAAGGCAAGGAAGTAATTTATCCTCCCCAAGAGGCATGTTGAGATCATAAGTATCCACTGGAGGCTTAGAATCTGTACAAGGAGTTGTACCGTTACACTGCTCAAACACCCACCATTTGTATCACGTTAACTTATCCTTGAAGATAGGAGGTTCATGATACAGCGAAGGAGCTTACTCGAACGCAGATTGCAAACCCTCTCTAGAACATATGCTGCACATTAAACCGACATATTTACAGACAGAGAATCTTACCACTCGCTTCCCTTCTTTTAATTCTCTCTGTTCTGAGTCATCTGTTTCCATCTCCTGCCATAAGGAGCTGTTCCAAATCAATGCAAGGAGATAAAGAAAATCTTTGCCGTTGCTTACATAATCGACCTCCCAACAAAACCAGTAGTTGCCCTCATTTGGGTCGTACGGAGCGGCTACCAGGCTCACAAGCAACCCGGTTGGGGACCAATATGACTTGCCAGCCTCCTACACTTGGGACATTTTACGTTGCAGCCTCACCTCACTATCGAAGGATGAGCAAGTCTCACGATGTCGTTTCGCGATCTGTCGCGCATCTAGGGGCATTCCAGTCTGCGGAATCTGAAATCCACGAGTTGCAAAAACTTCCTTCACCCACAAGTTTTCTCCAGGAACCTGCAGGGCCAAGCGAGGAGAAAATTAGCGTGGATTTGATCATGGACAGGATACGGTAAACTTCGCAGCTTACTTACAACGACTAAGGCACTGCACTATATCTACGCTCGATACAGCGCCAATGCAGAAGCGGGAGAAGTTTACCGGAACACAATATAGAGGCCTCCTATCCCAAATTTGAATATCGGCTTCAGCACAAACAGGCAGGATTGCCGCGTCTGTGTACTTGTTGGTGCGCCATGTAGCCCCATCCTGACGGAAAAACCGAGTGTCAAGTAGGAAGGGAACAGGCTGATCTACGACGGGTGTGCAGATGCGATTACCCTTGGAAATAAAGCCGACAACCAATCGCGTTGAAAAGTCAAGAACTCAGGAGGAATTGAGAGATCGTTAACCTTAAATGCGCCGACGTAGTACTCAACGTTAAACATATCCTGAATCTGCAAAATTCAGCACGCAGGTAGATCAGAAAAACGAAGTGGAGAGACGTGAAACCGACGGTACGCAACGGTTAAAAGTGAATGAAGGATCCAAAAATTATGAAAGACCGACCATTCCACGAAACCGAACGAGGGAATTGACCGGGATTGCATCCAATGGCACCGAATTGATTTCTGGCACCTGCTCAAACCAGGTAAGAAGGCGACATAGAGATGCATTGCCCCTGAGTTCCACAAATTCCCTTGAGAACGAGCGATTTCGAGCAAGACTTTCCATGAGAAGTAGCTCAAACCTGCGGAAGAGATCCAGTGTCGAGTACCACGTTACGGAACAGCTCCTGGACGCCCCAATCAGAGCGACAAAAATCGGCGGGGGGGGAAGGATAGGCGGAGCAAGCCTTGTCGAAGGCAAAGCGGACAGCACCGAGGGGGTTGGAGAAGCAATCGTAGGCAGGCCCAACCATGGCGATGGCAATGGCGATGGCGAAGGAGGAGGGGAGAAGAAAGCTATGGAGGGGGAAGCTGTGCTACAGAAAACACGAGATCTGCAAACACCGTTGGGGAGGAAGACGACCCCCTTTCCCGCCAAAACTCATGTTTTTTGGCGCCAAAAACCACACACCGATTAATTAGTCCTAGCCTCGGCCTCTTATCAGAAGGTGCTCATGTTCGGGTTCGACTTCGACAAAGCATATGACTCCATTTGATGGGACTTTCTAACTGAGGTAATGCTGAGATTGGGTTTCGGTTTAGGATTTGTTCGCAAAGTGCAAGCTCTCTCCTCTGTATCAATGGTGGTTCGACCTCAACAGATATGTGAGACAGCCCCTCTAATTCAACTGTTGCTGGCGGAACGAGATGTTGGGAGGATTGAAGGAGTTCGCCTCCCATCAGGTAATCAGTTAAATGTCCAAATGTTTGCCAACGACATGGTGGCCTTCACCCAAGAAGAAGAAGCCTCTGTTAACTCTCTAATGCTTACCATTTCGAAGTTATGCTTAGTGTCCAGGTCTATTTGCAACCTGAACAAGTCCTTCTACATCAAAAATAGCTTCGGCCCGACTCCTCCTTGGACTAAGGACCTAAACATTCAAGTGGTTCATCATGGAGTCATAATCAAATATCTTGGATCCCCCCTGGAAATAGGCATCACCCTTAGACAAAGGTTTGATTAGTTCAAAGAGAAAATCAAGGAAAAGCTTAGAAAGTGGAATGGTATCGTGCTGTGGGCTGGAATGTGAGGTTGTTGGTTGTTCAGCATATCCTAGCGGCAGCTACAACCTGCATTGCATCCGTCTAGAACTTTAGAAGACACAATGGGCAGAAATTGAAAAGCTATTCAGAGCTTTTGTTTGGGCGGAGGAGAAAGGCCAAAGGAAGATGCACACAGTTTCGTGGGAGGCCCTCAAAGCTCCAAAAGCCCAGGGATGTTTCGGTCTCCCAAACATAGGAATTAAGAACTTGGCGCTGATTTGTAAATGGATGTCTGGTCTCATCGCCAACAAAGCATCATGGATTGAAATTGTTAAATTCTTCCTCGACTAAGGCCATAACCACCACGCACAGGCGTGACCCTACATGACCTAGTACTCAAAGATCTTCTCTGCCTTCCTGGCCCACATAATAGGTTCAGATTTAATTGCTGTGGTCTGCTATCCACGTGGAAGGAAGGCAGAAAGTTCCTCAAGTAGAAAGGGCAGGGCGGATTAAGGGGAGATGGCAGCCTTGATGAAAGCATATCGTGGTCGACTGCCTTCCGCCCTCATGAAGAAGTGTTCGCACTTCATGATCTCCCGAAAGCAAGGTGTCTCCATAGGAAGGGCTTAAAGGTGTGGCGGACCTGTGTGGGCAAACATGCATGGCAAGGAATATGGGTTAGCATGGAGTTTTGGAAAGGTATGGAGGATAGTACTGGAGTTAGGGAGGGATGTGAGTAGATCAGAATAGAGTATGGCAAGATAGGGGAGATTAGATTGAAGGTAGACCACATATTCCTCTGGCAGATCCTTGTCGCTTTTGGTAGGCATTGACAGCTTCCGACCCCTCTTGCTAAAAGAGTCAATGACCAAGCCAAGGCCCTGAATGATCTTCGGCTTGAGATGGTGGGCAGCAGAAATCAAGCCAATCACCCTCCAAGAGAACGTGCCAATGTTGTAGTGCGCGATCAGCGCGATCAGATGACTGCGATTGGCATCACCATCACCAGCGAGAATCTAGCACGAAGGTGCATACGGATTCTCCCACCAAAGTACGACGGTCTTGTTACGGTGCTGAATACGCAGAATAGAAATCCGCCCCTCGACTTTGAGGATTTCAACGCAATGCTTCTGGAGGAAGAGATGCATCAAAAGACGAGGACTCGAGAAGATTCGGCTTTCTCAGCTGGATCAAAGAAAGGTAAGGGTAAGGACTCTAGTAACCCATCTTCTACTGATGATAAAAAGAGAAAGAAGAAGATCAAGAGCGTAGATTGGATTCCGATGGAGGCCCTCCTCAAAAACTACAAACTCACGGAAGGAGAAAGAGACCTGCTCCAGGCAGTCATAGATAGAATCCCAAAGGCGTGGCCATCAAACAAGCAGAGGACCAATGACGACAATATTGCATTCTGGGCAACAGGAAAAATAAGCCTTAAGAAAATATCGGCCAAGATCATGTACAAGAGAATGATGGGTAATTTGTCCACACAATACCTCAACAGGAAAGGGAAACTTAGGCGATCGCAAGAGTGGTGGAATAAAAGATTCCAAGCAGTCTAGAAACAGTGCAAAGTAGGCAAAGCTAGTTTCCTCCTTTGGAAAACCCTCCACCAGTGACTGCCATTGAGGGCCCGGCTAGCAAAAATTCTACCGGTGAATCCAGTCTGTTCCCTCTGCAACAAATCCCTAAAAAACATGAGACACTTAATGTGGAACCGTCAGATCACCCAAGAAGCATGGAGAAAAGTGGAGAGAGCAGTGAGAAAAGTGGGAGTGATGGCGCGGTTTTACCTTGGCATGCGTTGGCAATGAGTCCACCTTGGAGACACCCACGGGCTCCCCTCCACATTGGCAGCCTACTGACTGTACCTTCAAGCAGCGGTATCCATGGCATTTTGGGATACCTGCAATCAAATAGTCTTCTGTGAAAACCCTTTGACAGGGTGGAGAGAGTCAAGATTCCTTTCCCTAACCAAAGCTAATCTCAGAGACCTCAGCTGGCTACTCATTAAAAAAGACCCAATGGTTAGTAGGACCCACTTGCATGGAATGATGGCTAGGCACTGCATGTACTGTAGGCTTAGGGCTATCACCCATTTTGAGCCACCTTTTGTAATTGGTCTATTAGGGCTAACCACCCTCCTTTTTTATTAATATATACGGCACTTTCTTTATCTATTTATTTTTTAAAATCCAATTAAATAATTTGTCCCGCATTCCACCATCCCAATTAACCGAAGGGTTTTCGATTCATTAAGTTCATTAATGTGAATTCACTCTCTCTGGACTATCCTATTCATTAACCTAAGCTATTCACTCCTCCCTTAGCATCTACCTCACAGCATCTCTCGTCCTCCCTCGCAGTGGCCAACTCTTCGCCTCTCCTCCACCCTACCTCTCCCCTTTCCAAACTCTCATCTCGCCTCTCCTTCCTCACACTGCCTCTCCTTCTCCTCCACCCTACCTCTCCCCTTTCCAAACTCTCATCTCGCCTCTCCTTCCTCACACTCCTTCCTCACACTGCCTCTCCTTCCTCTCGCTCAACCTCCCTCCCCGCCCTACCGCTCAACCTCGCCTTACTCAGCAAAATTTATCCCTCGCTTACCTCCTTCCTCACCCCGACTCTCCTTCCTTGTGTCTCTCAACCTTGCCTTCCTCACCTTTACACTAGCCGTCTCTCAACCTCTCCTCGCCTTACCTTGCTCAGCCTCCCTCCCCTCCATCTCTCAGCCTCCCTCCGCCCTACCTCGCTCAGCCTCTCCCATCCACTCAGTTGACCCTCTCCCTCAACTCTCTCTCTCAGCCTCCCCCTTCCTCAAGTCCACTTCCCCCCACTCCTTCCCCCTCATATACTCTCTCAAGGCGGCATTGCAAACCTTCTCGACCTTCTAAACTTCCCGCATTCTAAGAACTTTCTCGATTTCTGAGCAATTATTTTGGCCAGCATTGCTTAGCTTAATCGGGTCTAATGTAAAATTTATCCCTCCAACCTTAGCTTATTAATCGAAGACCTGCCACTACCTTCTGCAAGTAATTAATTAATAAGGGTGTTTTCTATCGTTGGGGGCGCCTATTGGCTCTGCTCCTAATCGCTTCTTTGGCTGCTCCTCTCCTCTCTGCTCCTCCGCTCTCCCTCCTCTCCATGTGCTCAATCCTCCCCTCCCCCTCTCCCTCTCCCTCTCCCTCCACTCCCTCTTCCTCTCCCCCTCTCCCTACGCTCAACCCTCCCCCTCTCGCTCCACTCCCTTGCTCAGCTCTGTTCCCTCCACTCGCTAGCCCTTTCCTTTCTACCTCCCCCTCTCTCAACTCTCACTGCCCCTATCGGCTCCCTTCCTCCCTCCTTCATATATTCAACTGAGCGCGGCTATTAAGAAGCTTCTAGATCTTCACGAAGCTTTCGCCTACGATTTCTTTAATGGATAATGTGGCATAGCGCTTAGGTTAATCGATATCCATATTAATGTGGCATTGTGCTTAGCTTAATCCACCCATCTCGCTCCCCCCATAAAGAAATTAATTAATAGGAGCTTCTCTATTGCTGAGGGGCCTATTCTTCTATTTCTATTCTATTCTTGGAGGGGACTTATCCCAGACATGATGACATGGCAGGGATATGGAGGCTGGGGAGGTTCAAGAGAGGTTAGGGGAGGCTCGCAGAGACGAGGAGGTTCGGGATAGGTTAAGGGAGGTTCAGAGAGAGGAGAGAAAAATGGCATGTGGCGATCAAGTAGTTGATGGGCCAGTGGGTAGTGGGCAACGTAGAGTGCCACATGGCCATGGTAGTGCAACACAGTGAACACGTGGAGGAGAGACATTGTGTAGTTCAAAGAGCAACCAGAAGATTTGTGCGCCACATGGTGATCTTGGAGTGGATCTTGAGCATTCAATGTGCCCACTGCCATCCCTGGGCTGCATTGAATGGTCTCCCTCTCCAAAGCTCTCTGAGGTCTCCCACCACATGCATTCTTGCCACCCCTATCAAAAATGCCAGCGGCTCGACTTCCCCTTTCTACGCTTTTGACTCCGTCTGGTGATCACGTTGGCAACGTCAGAGCCCCTTCCCACCTCTGGCAGCGTCAGAGCCCCGTCCCGTCTAGCAAAGCGATGCGATGATGACACTGGCAATGCATGCGATGATGATGATGCCTCTCCTCCTCGTTTGACAACCTGGCACTTCGTCCAGATGCTAACGCCGTCCAGATGTCTCCACTCTGCCCAGATGCCGACACCATTGAACTCCTTCCATTCGCAATCCTTTAGGCTCCCTCCATCTCAATCCATCCGACTCCAAATAAGTATTTGTCATTTCCTTTTTTGGCCTGCCCTCAGGGTAGCCTTAGCAACGCTTCAAATTTGGCAAAGCAAAAATTAGGCATTTTTGGAATTTTTGGAAGTATATTTTTGCTATTGGACAATATGTAGACTCTTCTTCATTGGACTTGAATGTAGACTTTAAAGTGGTTGACTCTCTCTCTCTCTCTCTCTCTCTCTCTCTCTCTCTCTCTCCCCCCTTTCTCTCCTGTAGTCTTCCTCCACACCATTTCCTTTTTGTTTGCCTTTTTGATCTTGAGCAGGCCTTATGAATGATTAAATATCATTCACCTTGTTAGTATTAATTTGCTTCTAAAATAGGTGTGATGCTTTGATTGGTTGTCAACAAGTGGGGAAGTTAAGTGCACTAATGGCTTTAAGACGAGTTTGGCAGTGAGCATTTAGGACATAGGGCCCCTTGTTTTATTGTCATTCCGTCTCTCTCTCCATTCATTGCTTTCTTTGTTTTACATTTTGGGCAGGCCTTATGAATGACAAAAGTCATTCATTTCTTACACTTGCTCCTTTTTGAAATGAAGCATATGGGAGAGAGAGAGAGAGAGAGAGAGAATTTTAATATGTAATAATTTTTAATGCGTTTTTAATATGTTTTTAATATTTTCAATATGGAGAGAGAGAGAGAGAGACTTTTAATATGCATAAGGCACTTTTTAAAATAAACATTACTTTTAATATGTTTTCAATGTAGAGAGAGAGAGAGAGAGAGAGAGAGAGAGAGAGAGAGAGATTATGTTTTAAAATATAATGCTTTTATTATGGTGTTATGATCATAATAGTTCGATAATCATTTAACATAATAATATTATTAATATGTTTTTAAGATAATAAATTTAATATAAGAGAGAGATTTATTATGTTTTCAAGATACGATTTTTAAATATGCTTTTAACAAAACAATTCGATAATAATAATTTGACATAATAATATCTATAATTCTTAGGTGTCATACATTTTAATATTTTTAATATATTTTAAAGATAATAATTCTAAGGTTTAATAAGAGGTCAAGGAGGGTATATCATTTCTTTATCTTTCCATCGGTCTGTGACAAATGTAATGATTTAGAGGAAGAACTCACTCACTCACACACACACACACACACAAAGAGAGAGTTTGTTTTGTTTGTGGGAGAGATAGTGTATTATTACAAACTTTCAAGAAAATGTCTTGAACGTGGAGAGAGAGAGAGAGAGAGAGAGAGAGAGAGAGAGAGAGAGAGAGAGAGAGAGAGAGAGAGAGAGAGAGAGAGAGAGAGATTTAAGATGTTTCTAACATAATAATTTAATATGACCATATTTTTAATGCGATAATAATTTAACAACTTTTGAGTAGTCATTTTTACATATTTTAGCTTGATTCATCGTGCATGGAGGTAGGTTAATATTAATACGCTTTTGAATGCTATTTTTAAAGGCATTTTAAAGATCATAATTTAATACTTTTCTAAGGTGTCATACATTTTAATATGTTTTTAACATAATAATTTGATAATAATTTAACATAATAATATTTTAAATATCTTTTTAAGATAGTAAATTTAATATAATAATTCTAAGGTGTCATAATTTTAATATGTTTTTAACATAATAATTTAACATAATTATGTTTTAAATATCTTTGTAAGATTATAAATTTAATATAATAATTCTAAGGCATCATACATTGACATTCGCTACTATTATATGATGCCACAACTTTAAAAAAAGTGTGGATAGCACAAGATTATAGACACGTATTGAAAAGGGAAATCCCAAATAGAGCCTACAATAAGTACAAACATTTATAACTAGCTCATTCCACAATTCACATAGTATCTTCTCAAATAAGTAGCAATCAAACATAAAGGGGCCAAAGGGTGTTGTTACCAGCATGGTGGGCGAAGGCCAATTTAATGCTCGCAACCATCATAGAAGCTATCTATCTAACTTTGTGTGATAAATTTCCATTCAAAGTACTATCCTTTAGGAAGAGAAACAAATCTAGACCACATGGAGAAACTTTTTTTTGGGGGGGGGATTTGTATTATGGATCATCACTAATGGCCAAACACACACACACACACACACATGCGTGCACACAAACACATAGACACACATTTTCTAAATTTATTTACTCAAATTTTATTTAGACTAAATGGAGAAACTATTTTTTGGGGGAGGAGGATTTGTATTATGCATCATCACTGATAGCCAAACACACACACACACACACACACACACACACACACATGCACGCGCACGCACAAGTATGCACACAAATACATAGACACACACGTTTGTGCATGTGTGTGTGGGGGGGGGGCGGGGGGGATGATGCGGATGGATGCACAAAGATTGGTTTGCTAAGAGAGATTGCAAACTGAAAATTTTTTCCCTTTTGATATGTTTTATTTCTCACTCTATCGTACTTAAATAACAATAATTGTAGGAAATTTCTTCGATTTGTGGGGAGAGAGAGAGAGAGAGAGAGAGAGAGAGAGAGAGAGAGAGAGAGAGAGAGATGAATATATGCATATATATCATTGAACATGTGTCATGACATTGGCAAATTATTTTGTGCATATGATTCATTGCACATATGCTTTAGACTAATGCATATATGGTTCGATGGATTTTTCTTTTTTTCTTTCGTTGTTTTTTTGGCAAATTATTTTGTGCAGATGATTCATTGCACGTATGCTTAACACTAATTCATATATGGTTTGATGAATTTTTCTTTCGTTGTTTTTTTTGCAGGTGCTCCATCCAAGTGTTAGCTTATGAGGTGTGTAGACCACCACTATCTCTTGTGCGCTACTTTTGTTAGCTCAAGTAGTTGATGCTTTTTCCTTACCATTTGCAAATTCTTTGATTCTTTCGCATATGGTTCAATGTATTTATGTTTCAGCATGGTAGGCGAAGACCAATTTAATGATTCAATGAATAAAATATAAAATCGTTAACACTTAAAATTTAATGTAGAGGTTTGAATTCTTTGCTTTCTTGGGGCACATTGTGTAAAGCATACTATGTGATAGCGGGGCCCAAAATGACAAGACTCTTTTTCCACATGGGCATGCATAATCACAAGGTGCAAAGAGGTACGTGTAGAGCCCATGTAAAAGACCTTAGGTGCACGGTCGAAGAGATGGTGAAGGACTTTAGTGCAGTAGGTCCCAGACACCTACAAATGGTAGTCACAAAAAAAATAGTGTCAAGTGCCCTCATCCGCAACCCGGGCGTCTCCCTTACGAACAATGAGTTGATGGCAATGCTTGAGGAGTTGGAGACTCTTGTCCAACAGGGCCAACCCAATGGCAACTACATGCAAATGTGTTTTCTTTGCATTCTTAGAAGCAACATAATGCGTAGACAAATGGACAACTTAGCTCAAGTTCAAGCATATGGTATGTGGTGCTCATGCTGAAAGTGATGAAGGCATGGAGTCTAGACTCTTGAAGCTGAAGCAAAGATGTGCTTACATATTTTTCCATGGGAGCCTCTTCCTCGGTCAAGTGATCGATGATGAAAGCAGATGCTTTACCTTCAAGACGTCAACAACAGGGCCTGCTTCGAGGGTAGATCTGGTGAACCACATGCGCCACACTAGTGGTGGAGATTTACAAAATAGCTAGATACATTTCGACCATGTATGGCATGTATGCGGGTGGACAATGATGGCTACTCACGTATATGATCTGAGGTAAGGCAAATGCTAGTATTCCTACATTCCCTCTAGCACTGAAAGGATGATGCTTATGACTAACTTTAGTTGTATGATGCAGCGTCGAAGAGTTGATGACTGTTGCCGTGTACGAGATGAAAGAGGATGACACTGAGGCTTAGATAAACGATGTGCGTGAGACATAGAATACCTCGATCGAGGTTTATGACCCCACTGCGGACTTTAAAGGCTTCATGGTAGACAAGGCTGGCACGAATTGGAGGACAGTATGAATAGCCTTCAATAATAGACTAGAGAACATGATGCATGGCTTGGAAAGGTCTTGCCTTTTCCATTGGGAGCAAAGCCTACAGATCCACACCTCCTAGTACATGCATAGGAGCTTCCAAGATGAGCACAAATGTGACAATTGTGGAGGTGTGCATCGATAGAGGAGGATGCAACCACACAACAATGTACATTTGGGCTTGGTGGGCCACATGGAAGGTTTCTGATTCGAACATCCCTGTGATGGATTGTTGGCTAAGCTGGTGGCATGTTCGATATCCACGTTGGCAAAAGCACTTTGTTGGTGTGAGTATCCATTCACAAATACAAGATTTTATTTTCCCACCAAATTTTGCAAATGAACCACTCACTGTACTTCACTCTTGATAGGACATGGAGGACATATCGCATGTGGTCACGACAAATCTTACTGAGCTTGTACATGCAAGTTGGCTGGCTACCAAAGGATTCAAGGGGACATTGAATCTGTATGATGCATGTGTCAGTGGCTTGGCCAATGCGTTGTTGCAAAGCACCAAGACATGCATTCATTAGAGGGAAGTACCATGGTGCTGGCCCTAGTGCAGAGAACCTTGCAAGGCAAGCTCAGCAAGGGAAAAGCCCAACCCCTACAGCAACATCGAGGATGGTGGAGGGTGTCATAAGCGGCACTCCTATGCAGCATCAAGAGCCGAAATTCAAGGACGACAACATAACTGTGGCTCGTAAGCATTGTGTGAAGATTTTTAACTTGTACATGTGTACATGAGTGATGTTCCATATTGTGGTAAAGTCATGGGAGCACTCATTGACTCAGTGTGGGCATCATGGATGTGTGGATATATGTGGCAATCAAGCTTTAGGCTTTGATGGAAGTGTATGTGCAAGGGAAATGATGAGCCCAAGGTGTGAGAGCACCAGGCTAATCCAGAGGATGGTATCCAGAGTATGATGGGGTTTTGTTGTGGGATGACCTACACCTTTCATGGTTGTCCCGACTTCTTTTTGTATGAGGGCATGAGCATTTTTTTGTCGTGGTTGTCTTGTAAATCCATTGGGTCGGGATTGTGTTCATCATATGTGAATGGTTGATGGGTAATTAGATGCTAAATGCAGGTGACATGCATTTGTGTGCACATAGTCAATGAATGTGTGCTTAAGTGCCTTGGTGTATGAAATTGTGGGACTCCTTGGAGAGTGGTAAAAGGCAAAGGTGACATGGCACTTATAAAAAAGGCATGCAAAGGTGGCTATGTGAGGATGAGGCAAGGAGGTTCTAGATGGCAAGGTGGCAAGATTGCAGGGAGAGAGAAGACACCAGAGAGCTTTGTGAGCTCTAGAAGAAGGGAGAAGCTATAGTGATACGAGGGAGGAGAACCAGAAGCAAGGATGAGCTCGCAGGAGGTTGGCAATGGTCTGGAAGCTCCGGAACAGGGAGGCAACGCTACTACAAGAGCTGGGGGATCTCTACCGAACATGGAGGAGGAAGGAGTTGCAGAAGGAGGCATGGTGATGTGAAAATTTCGAAAGGGGGAGAGAGGTGAGCTCAAAGAGTTGCGCAATTGATGGAGTGGCTGAACCGTTTATGAGCTCAAAAAAAGAAGCAGAGGGGAGGTTTTTGGAGAGTGCAGATCCCAAGAGAGTACACGGCTACCGAAGGAAGTTGCAGAAGAGCTGGGAGATAGTGGGCACAATCGGGGCCAAGACAAGAAGGGATCACGAATGCATAGGGAACGTGGGCTTGCAGGAAGATGAAGGAAATCAATCACGAGCTGGCAAGCACACAGGATGACAGCAATGAAGAGAAGCTAGAAGAGGAGCTCTTTGGCTAGCTGTGGAGCGGAACTGTGAGTTTGTGAAGGGATCGTGGGCACTCAGAGGAGGCTGCAGCGTTGGGGAACCGCACAAGGGAGAACCATAAGGAGAGGAACTAGCAGAGGGATTCTGGGGAGCCAGAGAGAGAGCCATTTTGGCGGTCGCTTGGTTGGTCTTGGAGGAGCTGTGAAGAATGCAGGTGACTTGCTGGAGCTGTGGATGCTGGGCTGGTGCTGGCGGGCATGCTGGGAGATCAATTCTATCATGAGAAATGTGAATTTTAGAAGAGGGCTATTGTTTTCTCTGGAGGAGAGTGGTGGGCAGCCAGTTAGCTTGGACGTGGGTGAGCTAGCCTCCACCTTGTTGGAGCAGTTAGGTCAGCAATGGAGAGTAGGAACCTCCAAGGAAGTACCGAGCAACCCCCACTTATTTCCACGATGAGACAATGTCTGGTATGGGGTATGCAATGGCAACCACCCTTCCAATGAGTGCCTGTGCCTAAGGGCAAGGCCATCACTCTACTGTGCACACTCCCATAGGTGGGGAAACCATGATACCTCCCAATGTCACTTTCTGAGGTCCCACCCAACCCCCAACTCCTGCAAGGTGGCCCTGGAGCTAGCTCTAGCCAGTATTGTGCTCAGCTCGCTCCGTTGCCTCCACCCATACTGGGCTCGCAACCCCCGCTACCACGCATCGCCCCAGTCAATCAAGTGTTGGTCGAAGAGTTGCCCAACGACTGGGAGGAAATGGACCCTGATCATGGACCTCATGATTACCCTTACGAGGAAGGAAGTGGAGCCTTAGCCCACTACCTCCCGCCAGAGGATCAACAAGACCTCGTATTCCAAACTACCCCCGTAAATGCAAGGGTGCGAGATCTGAACTCAATGGCTTGGAGGCCCTCATTCCAATGTTATGCCTGCCAAGGTCCCCATAGAGCAAATGAATGCCCTTACTGAGACACTTTGAACCTGCCGGTGTCTTGTTTCAAATGCGAGGGTCCACACTTCTTGAAAGACTGTCTGTACAAGGACTGTATGCCCATCGCCCCAACCACAACCAACCTCGCTCCCTTGTGCATAGGATGTGGCACAGAGCGTCTATTCTAGGACTATCCCATGAGAAGGCCGACCACCACTCACCCCACCCAAGAGCACGAGCCTCAATCTGCTTAGCATTGAATAAGGCTATGTGGCCACCGTGCCACTACAAGTCATCACTAGGATGTAGGCCAAGGCACCAGGCAAGGCCATGAAGAAGCTCACCAAGAAGGGCAAGGTATCCCCATTGCCCGGTTCTAAGATCCCTCCACAGCCGCTAACCCGTTCCAAGAAATCCATTCGAGGTGATGGTTCCGATCCAGTGTTCATCTCGGACGGTTTCAATGAGGAGATAGCTACCCTTGCCACCTCCTCTACTTTCAAACAGTCTTCCATATAGGGTGACCCTGAGGTATCTCTGCCTGATCCCAGAAGTAAACAAACCATTGCAGGCTCAAGGCCTAGCACCGGCTCCCACCTATAAAGAAACCTACCTTGACCCGGTTTTAGAAAAGCAATATGTAAAGGATGCTCAAGACTTGGTACGTGAGTGCCAGGATAAGTTCGAGCATTGATTAAAGGCCAGTAGGGGATCAAATACCATCCATCCAGCCCACCTGATGGGGCATTGAGGAGTAAAGTCTCTCAAGGTTCCAAAAAGAGTGGAAGAAGAAGAACACCTTAGCATGGAGCAGTCTGACCCTCCGGATTTGATCCAGAGGACCTAGTGTTGCACAACCTCCAAGACGAAGGAGACCTGTATGGATTTGATGACATGTTATCTATGGAGGAAGAAGCTTCATCAGAACCCTATGATAGTGCCGGGTTGGATGCCTTCCTATATACAAAAGTGAAAATGCCGATTGCATCTCTGCTAAGAGGAAATCCCACCCTATGGCATGATCTGTCCAATTGGATGAACAGGACGTTCCTACCTCCAACCCTAAGCCCAACCAATCAATGCTAGATAAGGGGCAGAACCTACCCAAGATTCCCATCAACAAGCTAGGCCAGTATTTCGAGGGTGATGACACAAACTCCTCAATCCTCATAGTCTACCAAAACTAGAAGGTAGAAGCCATCCTGGATGCGGGAGCAGGAGTGAGTGTCTACACCAAGCAATAATGGGAAAAGTGGGGAAAGCCTGCACTCGAGCAGCAGATGGAGCAACCACTGAGCCTCTGGGGGTAATGACGGGCATAAACATTAAGGTTTTTGGATTCACGTACCTTGTCAAGTTCATGGTCATGGACTTCACATGATAGTCTGGGTATGAAGCTATCCTAAGCAGACCATTCTTGTGTATGTCGGGACTCGTACATGACTGGCATGATGATAATATCTACCTATGGGACAAGGAGCAAACCATGAGAGTGGACTTGCACACCTACAAGGCCCACCCATTGTCAAGACACCTCTTTGATGCGGAGTTCAACACCACTGCCCAAACCACCTCTGTGAAACTATTCCAACCTTGTGATAAGGGAGAGGATGAGGAGTCTAACGACTTCTGGTATGCACCTCTTCCCAAGCCAGAATTCTCGCAGAACTGGATGCACATATTAGCCAACATGGATGTCCCAAAGGAGTAGGGTTTCAAATCACCACCCCAAAGCTAAGGGGTCTGACCCTAGTAGTTCCCTTAAGGATGTTCAATATGCTCAAACCACAAGAGGTAAGCAAGGCAACAATAAGGGTAAAATCCGATCTTCAATGGCTGACCTACATAGGTGCCATGACCGCCCACCATGAGTTTTCCTCTAACTGAGGAAATCGGTTGAGTAGGTTAACCACCCCCGTCGGCTCTATAAGTACAAGGGAAGAGCCCCCTTCAGGTCCCAAATCCCTTGCATCCAAAGGCAAGGCAAAGACCAAAAAGTCCACTACCCCAGCAGATAATGAGAAAGAGATTGAGGATAAAGAAGACTTATGGCAGGTGCCAGCCCACTACAAGGCTTATACAATTTAGGATTGCAAGATCTTATACCAACAGGCCAAGAGAACCCGAGAGGACGGTTGTTCTCAAGGGTATGATGGGCCGACCCTGGTTAAGGAAGTGAACTTAGCCCCGGAAGGCCAGGACCCACAGCTCGTATTTGTCATTGATGACCTCACTCCCAATGAGGAGAATGCCTTAATAGCTCTCCTATGGGAATATAAGGATTGCATGGCTTGGAAGTACATGGACATGAAAGGAGTACCTGCCGCAGTAGTGCAACATACAATCCCCATGATGGATGATGCCACGCCAGTGCGGCAACGCCCCTATCCTATGAATCCTAAGTACGCACTCATTGTGAGGGAAGAAATCCAAAAACTCATGGATGTAGGATTCATCTACGAGATCGAGCATACAGACTGGGTATCACCCATTATGATAGTCCTGAAGAAGAATGGAAAAATCAGAGTATGCATGGATTTGAAGAAGGTTAACGTGGCCACAAGACGTGACCACTACCCCCTACCATTCATAGAGCATGTTCTAGAAAGGGTTGTTGGAAAGGAAGCATATAGCTTCCTAGATGGGTTTTTGGGTTACAACCAAGTCTCAATCGCCCCCCAAGATCAACATAAGATCGCCTTTACTACCGAATGGGGAGTATATGCAGCCACGGTTATGATCTTTGGTCTAACCAATGCCCTAGCTACCTTCCAATGTATGATGATCATGGTATTCAAGGAATACCTAAGGGACTTTGTGGAAGTTTTCTTGGACGATATCTGCGTGAACTCAAAATGGGATGACCACCTGAAGTATCTCAAGCTCGTCCTCAAGAAGTGCCGCTTATACTGCATATCCCTCAACCCTCTTAAAGGTCAGTTTTGGGTCAAACATGGTGTCATCTGGGTCACATAGTGTCCCAGAATGGAATTTCTACGGACCATAATAAAATCAAACTCATTTTGGAGTTACCACCCCCCACCAATGCTAAGGGCAATGGGATGGACGTGATGCTAAAACACATGCCTTGATTGCTCTTTCAGTGAAAAGGGTCATTATCCCTCATATCCGGTCTTACAAGATAGTTGAGCAAGCATGGGATCAGCTTGCATCCTTATATTAAGTGCAGAGTGAGGTGAGGGTTTGCCTATCTCAGCAAGCAATTGAAGGATTGTTCTACACCAACATAGCCCGCTCATTATACAAACTGCTAGTATCCTTTGAGTGTACCCAGGAATGCCAAACATCCTTGGAAACCCTCAAGCTAGCTCTGGCCACCGCCCCAGTACTGAAGTCTCCCGATTGGAATTTAATATTCCACGTCCACATTGATGCCTCTAACCTTGCCATTGGATGTGTGTTAGCTCAGCTCAGGGAGCATAATTTGGATTACCCGGTATACTTTGCCAGCCATCAACTAAATGAGGCCGAAGTTAACTACACCACCAGTGAGAGAGAGGGTCTTGCCATGGTCTATGCAGTCAAGAAATTCAGGCACTACTTGTTAGCGAACAAGTTTGTCTTCTTTGTGGACCATCAAGCACTACTGTACTTGGTCAACAAACCCTACATGACAGGACACATCACTAGGTGGATGTTGATCCTGTTAGAATTTGATTTTACAGTGGCGGTGTGCAAGGGCAAAACCCACGTTTTAACTGACCACCTATCAAGGATCCCTAATAGCAAAGCTCTGACCGAGGAGTAGAAGATGATCTTTCCGATGCTTCCCTCTTCTTCCTCGACGCATTCCAGAATGGGCTGTTGAGATTGGAAATTACTTGGCCAACAGACTACCCCTAGGCCAAGACCTTAAGAAGGATAGAGCCCGTAAACTCATTAACGACGCAGCGCCATACCAACTGATAGCAGGACAACTCTACCGCATGGGTAAGGATAGCATACTGCGAAGATGCATGTGTGAGCACGAATACATCGAGGTGCTTGAAGAAGCACACTCAGGAATCGCAGGAGGCCATTTTGTTTTGCTGAGGTTACAACACAAA
Organism: Dipteris shenzhenensis; assembly: GCF_047967505.1. Taxonomy (NCBI): domain Eukaryota; kingdom Viridiplantae; phylum Streptophyta; class Polypodiopsida; order Gleicheniales; family Dipteridaceae; genus Dipteris; species Dipteris shenzhenensis. Next base: position 57,783,699 of record NC_141605.1, on the reverse strand, counting down.
AAGTACTGCAAGCTGGTCTCTGGTGGCCAACGCTCTTAAAAGATGTGGCCAAATTCGTCAAATGATGTGACCCCTGCCAACGCATCCAATTCCCACACAAGGCCGACATGATGCCCCTAACCAAGATCGTATTTGACCAACCCTTTGAGAAGTGGGGCATCGATTTCATTGGTCCCATAAGCCTAGCCACGAAGGGGACTGAGGCATCCTAGCAATCGACTACTTCACCAAGTGGGTAGAAGGAAGAGCCACAGTAAAGGCTGATGGAACATCCACTACCAAGTTCTTATATGAACAAGTTGTGGGGGTTAAAGGTCACTGTGCCTTTACCCCAGTTATGTACAATACTCAAACACATATATAAATGAATGAAAAAGAAGATTAGGGTGGTTCTGCACCCACCAAACTTGTGTGGCTCTCTATCTCTCTCTCTCCTTCTTCTGTTCTTGCTTCCGTTGAGAGCACTCTCAACTGGTATCAGAGCCCGAGTGATCTAGCTGAGCGTGCATGAATGCTTGAAGCTCAGCAGCTCTGTGGGAGGAAGGAGAAGCTCTGTGGGAAGCTTTGTGGTCGACTTTACTTGCATCCGAGTATGTAGAGACCTTGGAGGAACCTTTGGAAAAGTCACTTTGGTTTTGCGAAGTGGTTTTGAGAGCCTGTTAAGTGTTTTAAAAAAAAAAGTCGTTTTTTGAGCTTTTCCCTGTTCCGTTCGATGACAGAGACTCCGTATTGACTTGTAGAGGCAACTATTGCTTGCTTTTGGTGTCCACTTCACTTCAGGAGCTTGAAAACACCTTCATTCTTGAATCTGGGATCATTTGATTGGATTTCTGACTCACTGTGTCAGTTTCTGCGTTTTTCTGCCCGGGTGTTGGAACTCAAGTTTGGAGCAACCATTTGCAGATCTGTCAGTTCTGGTGGACTCAGTAGGTCCTAAAACCTCTATGTTGCTCATCATTTGCACTCCGGTTGAGTTTACAAACAGCTCTATTTCCAAAAACGTTTTTCATTCCGTGTGTTGGACCCAGTGATTGAGACCACGGTTTCCAAAACCGTCTGTCCCATTGCGTTCTCGACGCCCAAAAACCCCTACCTGTCAGTTCTTGCACAATTCGGTGGAGGATTTTCAGAGTTATAGATCTCTGTGTATTCGATTTTGTCTCTCTGTTATGCATTTTTCATTCTAAGGTTTTGAAACCTTAGATTTATGCCACATGGCAATGGATAAGTGTTGACTCCCATTTCTCACTCATCGGTTGGGATTTTGGAGTTCTGGAAGAAGAGAGATATTTGCTGATTTTCTTGCTGAGTCCGATTATGCAATGGCGCCCATATTTTGAGGCATCTCAGGTTCTATTTTCAGTAGCGCTCATTACTGTGGGACTATGATTTCTTGAGCATACCTTATGCAGATCACTCTGGTTGCAGTTTGAGCAGTGTGTGCTCATTCGTGGTATGCATTGGGTTGTAGTGGATGATTTATAGGCCATTTGGATGCATTGCGGTCCTTATTGGATGCGCTGATAGGCCCAAATTGCCTTGTGGGATGCTATTTTTATGGACGCTTTGCACATGGATGCTATTTTATGCTGAGGGACAGCTTTGACACATTGCAGGTGATGCACTGATAGTGCTATGCTCTCTTGGATGAGATATTATTGATGCATATGCCAGTGGACGGTGTTTATGCTTGAGTCATTTGGCACTTATTGGCATTTTCTTTTGGGCCAGATTTGCTCATATGGATGCATAGTATATGCACATGAGTCAGATGCATCTTTTGATGCTTTGAGCTTTGAATTTTGGTGATATTTCACTCTATTGTGGCATACACATTTGGGTGCACCTAGTATTTGGTGTGATTCTCTCTTGCAGGCACTAGCATTTGGGATTTTGTTTCATTTGCATCATGGCATCCTCTTCCACGTCTAAAAAGGAGTTTTTCAGCATTAAAAAGTTTGATGGGACAAACTTTTCTTTGTGGAAAGAACAAATAAGGGATGTGCTTATTCAAAAGAAGCAGATTAAACCCTTGGTAGGGATTGAAGCTAAGCCTGCAAATATGTCTGAGGATGATTGGAATGAGTTGGATGCATTAGCAAAGTCTACTATTAGACTTCATCTTGTAGAGTCTGTTTATTTCACTTTAGTAAATGAGCAGACTACGGAAGATTTGTGGAAGAAACTGTGTGCCACTTATGAGAAGGAAACTGCCTCTAATAAAGTTTACCTCATGAAGAGGTTGTTTGAGCTGCAGATGAAGGAAGGGGTCTCCATTGCTTCTCACTTGAATGAATTCAATATTATTTTCAGCCAGCTTTAGGCTCAGAAGATGAATTTTGATGCGGAGACTAAGGCAATATTTCTCTTATGTTCATTGCCATTCTCATGGGATACCTTCCGTACAGCTGTCAGTAACTCTACACCTGGTGGAGTACTGAAATTTGATGATGTTGTGGGTAGCTTGTTGGCCGAGGAGATTAGACGGAAGTCTATGGATGGCAACAAGCAGGATGCAGCCTTAAATGTGCAAAGGGGCAGATCACAGTTCAGGGGGAAGTCCCAAGAAAAAGGGAAGTCTCGTAGCAAATCCAGGGCACGGAACATTGAGTGTTACCATTGTGGCAAGAAGGGCCATATGAAAAAGGATTGCTACAAGCTGAAAAGAGAGCAAAAGGATAAGAAAAAGAATGCAAATTGGGGTGCAAATTAAAAGGAAGAGAGTCCAAGGGAGGACAAAGGAAAAGTGAAGATCGAGGAAATCAATGCAGTCACACATGATAGTGACAATGATGTTCTCTTCATGTCTAGTTTATCTGTAGAGTTGCTTACCACTTCAGATGATGCATATTCCCAGGATTGGATTTTGGATTCTGGTGCTTCATTCCATGTTACTCCCCATAGGGAATGGTTCTCCACTTATGATAGTGGAAAGACAGGTTGTGTGCATCTTGGAAATGACTATGCATGTGACATAGTGGGAGCAGGTGACATAAAGTTTTCTTTTGCAAATGGGTCTGCATTTGTTTTGAAACATGTGAGACATGTGCCTAAGTTGACTAAGAGTCTTATTTCAGTGGGTCAGCTAGATGATGCTGGTTTTCACACCACTTTTGGCTTTCAAAGTTGGAAAATTAAAAAGGGCTCTATGCTTTTGGCTAGGGGTGCCAAGTGTGGGACTTTGTATCCCTTACATGTATCAGGGGTATTTGATCATGTTGTTGCAATAACTGAGCAGCCAAGCACTTCTTTGTGGCATTGCAGGTTGGGGCACATGAGCCAAAATGGAATGAAACTCTTATGCCATTTGGGTTATGTACCGCATTTGAGTTTCTCTGATTTTGAATTTTGTGAGCATTGTCTCTATGGGAAGCAGACTAAATCAGCCCATAAAAGAAGGGGAAAGAAAGAGTTTGAAAAGCTTGATTTAGTGCATTCAGATGTATGCGGTCCCATGCCTACACGGTCATTAGGTGGGGCTGATTACTATGTGACATTCATTGATGATGCAACTAGGAAAGTGTGGGCTTATGCTATAGCTCGAAAGAGTGATGTGTTCCAGGTATTTAAGAAATGGCTAGCCTTGGTTGAGAATCAGTCAGGTAGAACGCTTAAATGCCTACGGACTGACAATGGTGGAGAGTATCTCTCTCATGACTTTTAGCATTTCTGTGATACACGTGGGATTAAGAGGGAGCTCACATCCCCTCGTACTCCAAAGCAAAATCCACTTGCAGAAAAGATGAACCGTACCATTCAAGAAAGGCTGCAATGCATGCTTTCCAATGCAAGTCTTTCTGGTGGTTTTTGGGCTAAGGCAATGAAGACTGCAGTGCATGTGATCAATAGATCACCTAGTAAGAGTTTGGATGGTGGTATTCCTGAAGAGGCATGGAGTGGCAAGAAGCCCTCTTACTCTCATTTGCGTATATTTGGGTGTGAGGCATATGCACATGTGCCAAAAGAGCTTCGAAAGAAGCTAGATCCTAAGTCTAGGAAATGCATCTTTCTGGGTTATGGTGAAAGTGGAGAGATGGGCTATCATCTCTGGGATCCAGAAGCAAAGAAGATCATACGCAGCCATGATGTGGTCTTCAATGAGAAGAAGATGCATAAGGCACCCATGAGGGATGTGGAAATGAGGAGAATCACTTTCCAGGATGTGAATCCACCTGCATATGTTGATAGACAGGAAGCTATCTATGCACCAAATGTGCAAGAAATGGTACCACCAAGTACTCCCACAGGTATACAATCAAGTATAGATGATGGATCATCTATTGGTGGAAATGATGAGCCAAATGTGGCTGATATGCAAGTGGGACAGCAAGCTGAAATGCCATTGAGAAGATCATCTAGAGTGTCTAGACCGCCTGATAGGTTCGTTCCAGGGGTAGACTATGTGATGCTTACTGATTGCGGGGAGCCTTCTTGCTATAGAGAGGCTATGATGCGTGAGGATCAACGCAAGTGGGAGTACGCTATGCAATTAGAGATGAGTTCACTTATGAAGAATAAGACTTGGGACTTGGTTTCTTTGCCACATGGAAAGAAAGCATTGCCATGTAAATGGGTCTACAAAATGAAGGTCACAGGTTATGATGTGCCTAGGTACAAGGCCCGTTTGGTTGCTAAAGGGTTCAAGCAAGAGAAGGGTGTGGACTTTGATGAGATATTCTCTCCTGTTGTGAAGATGACCACACTTAGATGCATGCTTAGAGTAGTGGCAATAGAGGATATGGAGCTTATGCAGATGGATGTCAAGACAGCTTTCTTGCATGGGGATTTGCATGAGGAAATTTACATGGTGCAGCCGGAAGGCTTTGAAGAAAAGGGCAAAGAGCATTTAGTTTGCAAGCTATAGAAGATTCTTGTGTGAACACGTGTGTGTAGATGTGGCTCTGAGTTAGGTGTGACTGATGATGATGTGTCAGTTAGTAGGTGTGAATGAGTGAATCTAGGAGTGTGGTGTGTGATTGAGAGATAATTGTGGATCTAGAGATGCTCTCTTGAGCTCACATATGATGTCACTCTTGGATGTAACTTGTGCCTATATATTGGGCATATCTCTCATGAATAATCTCTCTTTTTCATCATCTTGGTATCTCCATCTTGTATCCATGCTACTCCAACATGTGGTATCAGAGTCATACTTTCCTCATTGAGCCACCACGCCCTCCTTGAGCCATGTTATCATCTTTCTCTTTGCCTCAACCTTCTTCTTCCATTCTTCCCTCTTATGCCCATTTTTCCTTAAGCTTGTTCTCCCTCTATTGGCGACTATTCCTCGAGCCCTTTGAGCTATAGAACCACCTCCCTAGGGCACACTTCCACCTAGAAGCATTTTACAAAATTTTGCTCCTGTTGCCCGTGTTGACAGCTTCTTCACCTGGCGACATTTTGCGAAATTCTTCCTGTAGACTCAACCATTTGCAAAACCCTCTTAGGCACAGCTAGGCAATGCTATGAGCTAGCTCTTATGCAAAATGAGCTCATCTGGTTGACTAAGAGAGGAGAAAACGTGAAGAAACCAGTCCAATTTGTAGCAGCTTCACCCAATGACGTCACGTGACATTGCATGATTTCTTGTTGGAGGATCTTCTCTGTTATTTGGGGCTTCTTTTGCTACTAAAAGCCCCTTCATAGCCTTTGTAATCAGGGTGAATTCCACCCTCCAGCCAATCTCTATCTCTGTAGGTAGATTTTTTGACATTTTGATTGACCAGATAGTCAAAATTTGGGGCTTTTATACTTGATTGAAAGTTTTAAATATGCTTACTATGTTTCACCACAAAATCTCAGTCATGAAGCTTACATTCATCATTATACTCTTGCTTTTCTATGCGAATGATGTGATGCTTGTGCTCTCGAAGAATGTGTTCTCAAGTTCCACTTGTTTGAGTCTATTTGTGAAACCTTAGAAGGCATTACACACTGCCCATGTGGTAAGGGAGAGAAACATACACAATGCTCTTGGAAAAAGAGAGAGCTTGTATGCCTCAATTTGCAAATTTACAATGGAATACTAAAGTCAAAATTTTAGTCTCATCCTTTCCCTCTTCTCTGTTCTATCTTGCAAAATATCCTAGAAGCCTTGAACCACTTCAAGATCTTTGTGCCATGATGTTGGAAATGGAAACTTTGCATAAACTATCAATTGGTGGTAGTTAAGATGCCCCTCTTTTTACAGTTGATTCATCTATGGTCCATGAGGTGTGGAGCAACAAACCTATTGTTTGCATTGTTTGGAATATGGAGTGTTGATCAAATATCCCCTGAGAGATCTGACAAAATGGAAAATGAGGCTGCCAAAAATGCATGTTGTATATGTCCTTAAAGGTGTGGATATGATGAGCATGGAGATTGTGAATGCGGTGATACAAGTAGATGAGATGCTTGTAGGATTGGACCTCATCCAAATTAAAAACTATCGCATGGCATAAATTTAGTTGCCTCTCTTCCAGTGTCGGTCACTGTTTGGGAATGTCCCTTAGTAAAATTTTCAATAGCTGGAAAAAATGCATGGAGACCATGACTGCTTGATCAATGATTTTGGCATATGTATCAACGATAACCTAACACATTTGGAAGGTGAGTCCATATGCGGTGGTGACTACAAGAAAGTGAAGCACGAAAAATTGTATATTACATTGGGATTGCTTTCCTGTTTTTGTCAAAAGATGCTCCATTTCAATCTATGGCATAGGAGCATATAGTTTAAATGGATTTGGTGGGCCTAGCATGCATTACAATAGATCTACCAATATTTAGGATTTTTCAAAAATGGAATTCTCAAAGGGGGCTGTAGACCTATGAGGGGCATAGCTTGGGGTTCTAGATTTGCATACTATCCTCAGGTCTCTGGTTTATTAGATGCCTTTCACTTCTTGAATGTTTTCTCAATAAAAGAGGCTAGGGATCAAACCTCCATAATGTTGACTGCCTTAACCTCTCTTAAATGTTTGCAAACGTTTATGTTCTTCTTTTATATTGAAAGGAGAGGTTGATTTTCCTCTTACTTTGAATCAAACCTCCTTTTCAACCTCACCATAAATTTTATGGAAAGGTATCGTGCACACATTGTAAAAGTGTCTTTCTCATCAAATGAGTGGGTATTCTTACTTTACCTTTAAGCTTTGAAAACATTTGTTTTTATAGCAAGATTTCATGTAATGTAAAAAGCATCCCGAAACCAATAATGCAATCCTCAGGGGTGCATTATTGGAAAAATTTGCATCCCGTATGCATTGTATGTAAACCCCTACTTAACATATGGGTCATGCATTCCTTTCAATTTATAGAAACTTGAATTTTAGGACTTTATGAATTCAAAACCCCCCTTTATACGTATAGTTTTATGACATAATTACATTTCCCCTTATGTTGAACTCACATCATATGTCTACATGTTTTTAGGTGAAACCCCAAGGTGTGTATCTTGGCAATAAACACATTTTGGAAATTTCACTAAATATCATAGGGGAGAAATTCTAAGATGGAGTCTCTCAATACTTTAGTATTATACGCTTTTGAAAGAGAAAGATCTTAGTGTTAGGGGGGTGTTAGGTTCCACCATACTTATGTGAATGTTGTAGAGCTCCTATGAAGGTTTTTGTTAAAATCTGATAGTGTTACTAAAAAGGATTGCTCACTATTCTATCTAGATTGATCCCATTTCTTGACACTCCAAATAAGGACACCTTTTTTTGACATTCCACGTAAGAACACCTTACTTTATCACTATATAAAACTAGCATTGGAAATTATTTTTAAAAGGAATTGAGGCAAATTAAAGTCCTCTAGATATCTAGATTTTATTTTGACTCAAGCTAGATTCATGGAATGCATCACACTCTCTAGACTATGCAATGCTTATGCAAAGCCAAGCTAAGTCAAAGTATGTTAACATAGATAGGCATCTAGGTTCTAATCTCACGATCTTACACCACTTGAAATACCACCACCATCTAAGACCCATTAAAGTAAATGACAATTTTGGACTCTAATTTACTCCCAAAAATGCAACAAAAGGGCCTTGCAAGTTGCAGCTAGCTTTAGTGACAAAAGCAATACTTAGCACTAGGCTATTTTATGTTGTTAACAATAACTAAAAGTTTGGAATATATTTGTGTACATAATTTGTACTTCCAAAGGTGTAACTAGGTGTGTTTTTAAATCTAGCAAATCTTTGAATGAAAACTCTCAATTAGTGAACAACAACGTAACATCTAATTTAGGTATGTAACATTGGTACCCGTTTTAAGATTCCCTAAAAAATTCATTAAAATTATAACTTTTTCAAAAAAAGGTCATATTTTGCATAGTGAATTTTTCAAAACTTTTAAAATCCTATCAATTTTGGTACATAATGCCCGCAAATTATGAAGGACCTCGACTACAGAGCACAATATCAATGTATTTAGAAAAATCAAGAAGTCTGTAATTGTTTTCCTTCCTTTGATCTTTTATTTTCAATAGAAAAACTACATGATACAACTTTCAATCCTACGTGTAGTAACATAACCTTATCAAAAATTTTAAGTTAAACTTTGTAGTATCACATAAAGTACTAAAAGAATAAAAAAATATCACCAAGTTAATGGAAAAAGTAAATGCCTCCTTCTTCAAAACATTCAACGCATATGGATTCTCAAATGTCTTAAGAACACTTGTCTATTGAAACAATTCAAAATTACAAAATTGTCAATATAATTCCATAATTGGAGTCTACTCAATTCTCCCATATGTGTCATCTACATCATCTTCATAACCATCCCCAACAACAAATTAATGGGAACAACTAAATGTTCAAAACATTCAAAGCATATGGATTCTAAAATGTCTTAAGAACACTTGTCTATTGAAACCATTCAAATACAAAAAACTAGCAATACAATTCCATAACTAGAGTCTACTCAATTCTCCCATATGTGTCATCTACCTCAGCTTTATCACCCTCCCCAGTTTGGGTTTCCTGTATGGGTTTCTCAATCACTTTCTCTTTCACAACCTCCTTCTCCCATGTATCAACTAGCTCGCATGCCTCTGTAAAACCGGGTTTCAATATCTCAGGAGGTTGGGGTTCCGTGAGACGAGGCTATGACCAAATCTGCATCGAACTTCCCACCTTTCAAACCAAGCTTCTAATGCTCATCAGGCAAGTGATGAATAGCAGTCACTCTCTTCTTTATGTAATCACATTGAATAGGATCTTTTTCAACTGCAATTACATTTCGACTCTTTTTTAAGGCACATGCTGTGACTGTGCCTGAACCAACAAATAGATCGAGTACCCACTCATGCTCATTTGAAAACAGATCTTTGAGCTGATTAATTAGGAGTTGTGGTTTTTTATAAGGATTTACTATCTCCCCATTCTTATCCACGGTCACATGCCTGAGCTTCTTCGTCACAGCTGGAATAATGAAATGATTAGGAGTAAATGGAAGAGATGAGGGAAAATTAATGTGACCAATATTTTTTTTCCCATCCACAGACCAATACCCAACTAAAATGTTTTCTGTAACAGACTTGAATCGATGTCCTTTCATTTGTCTCACATTGGGTTTCATCCTACGACATGCAACAAAAATAAGTTTTAAATTTATCAAAAGAAAACACAATTATAACAATAATAATTGACCCAAAAAAATATTTGCATTTCATTGCTGCACTCACCACCGATAAAGGTGGTCACGTTTAGCACATTTATCATTGATGACACTCATCACTGCCCCAGACTACAAGTCTAAATGAAAAATTATGGCACGCCAAAGCATTGCCATCATAATTGACATGAACTGGTCAAGAAGACTCATTCGTTCCTTTGCTTTGTAAGGGACCTCATCAAAGGTGGATTCGGGAACATTAAATCCATATGGTATGTTTGCAATGACCAACGTGTACTCATTCTTTGGAACTATCTTTGACAATTCATTTGAATCTTCGTTGAGCACACGATAAAAGTTTGGTGGATGGTTTTCCCCCCTGTCAAACTCTAACATGTCATCACTAAGAGTGATAGATTGTTGTCGAGTTCGACGCTCTTTTTCTTTTGTAGCCCGGTCAATTAATTGCTTAAAGCTTGTAGGCATTATACTACTCTCAAATCCCTTCTTCCCTCTTTTCTGAAGGTGGTTGTCACAATAACAGTTCAATATTTTAAACATTCAAATCTACAATTCGAAAGAAAATTTCCATTACAATTCATGTATACCAAATTTGACATACCATGCTTTTGAATACATTGAAATATGGATCCAAGCTCTCCATCTTGCTCCTCTCTAGATACTCCTCCCAAACAGCATCCCAATCTGGCATGTTCAATTGTCGGATCATTGCTTCCTGCATTCTCATGTATATTTTATGCCTGCATTGAAAACACATGTAAAATTCTTCTCACTTTTATAGTTGAAACAAAGTCTATTGAAACTTTATTTGTAAAGAGATTAATGTAAAATCAAGGAGAGACATGATGCAAAGGAGAGAAGTTTACTTACTCATCAAATTCATTGCCCATTTCATCCAAAGAGAGATCCCCAGACACCACTTTGCCAAGAACAGACTTAATTAGAATCTCATCTTTAATTCCCTGCATACTCTTCCATGCTGTGGCTTGAATTTCTTTAGGTAATGCCTTCCAGGTCTGGGTTTCTTTCTTGACTCCTTTAGGTATGAGTTTTTTTTGCCCTTTGATTTCAAAATTCTCCCACTTTGAAAAAATTGCATTTATCAAATCCCAAACTTCTCCACTACGAAATGCAATTTGAAACATCCTGTCCCATGATCTAAAGTTGTCACTTGGCCTTGACGGATCTTTGATTGTTATGGAAATCCTAGTCTCATTTAACAAAGAGAAGTGAAACTTTGCAGTGATTAAAAAACGATCCTCATTGAGTTTCGTAACGAACTCATTGTGATAGAAACAAACCCATTCTATCCAAGACATGGATTTCCTATACTCATTGTCATTATTGTGATCAAAAGCCAATAAGTTTGCCTCTAAATCAGTCAAACCAGCATAAACTATACAATTACATGTCTTGTAATGAGAGTTGCATGGAAACTCAATATTCGACTGCCTTTTTGCCTCTGCTGAATGGGAGCCTCCAAGAACAAAGTAGTTATAATCATTTGCTTTCTGACGATCAAAAGATACCTTGTCTGGACAATCTTTTGGATCCACGAGCACAATGTAGTTCACAACTTGTGCATGCGGATTGTCCTTCATTCATGACTTCAAATTATCAATATGGAAAGAATGTATTTTTCACACCTCAAATGACTGAAGGCCAGTCCTAGGATGATTAGGAGGTCTTATAACATGATCAATGTGCAAGAAGAAAGTCTGTCGATCCACAAGGTTATCTTGTTGTACCTTTGCTCGGGCTCTATTTTGTTGTGTATCTGAGGTGCCATCTCCAATGTCAGCTCTTGGTACTTGCAGCTCACCACCACTGGTTGGGATTTCAATGATATCCAATGGTTGTACTCTCCTTGGAGCCTTTGATCCTGGTTTACTCCATTTTTTCCCTTGTGCAATAGACGGAGTCTCCTCGACAACATCCTCACAAGACTCAAGAGGAAACACACTTGTAGCCAATAGAGGTCATTTTTTCAAGAGCGGTGCACTCAAATCATCCAAGTGGGTGCCCAAACCATGCCCACTTGGGGGTGCACTCAATCCATGATGGCCTGAAAGAGAAGGTGCTCTCAATCCATGTGAACCCGTGGGAGTTCTTAATCCTTCAACACAGGAAGATCCCTTTCCTTTTGACTTTGAAGGACCTCTTGGTTTGATTGGTGATGTTGCGGTATCTTCTTCATATCCCTCCTCTGTATGCTCCTCAGAATCACTATTGGAAGTTGATACCTTCATCTCCTCGATTATTTCATCAACCTCTACAATTTTATTTGTCAAGTGATAAATAATTTCTTGGACACACAAAACAAAATTGAATCTCTCATAGTATTCAAAAGAAATTACATAAACATAGAAAATTAGAAATTACTTATGGATAGTAACTAACCTTCCCTTCCTCTTTGATTTATTTAAATTGTTTCGCTACAGTGGGCAGAGTAACAGCTTTCAAAGAGAACTTCTCTTCCATAACAATACAAACAATAGGTTTCTTATTGTTATCAATCCCAAGCATTTCAACACATTCCTCATTGGAATCAGTTCTTGCAATACATTTAATCTTTATTATTGGCTTAAAAACTAATCTTCTAGTGGGAAGTGTCTTTGGAAGCAACAAAGTCATCTCTTCCATATCAGTGTCAACTTTGATGGTCCATTTTGAATCAATGTTATTGTGTACTTTTGCTATGTCCCATAATTTTTGAATTTGCAACGAACCTTCATCAAACAGAGCAGGAACATCATAAATCTGTTGAAGCTGTTGCACCTCAAGACTTGGATCCTTGGCACTTTTCTTTGGTTCCTTAGTGCCTTTCTTTTCCACCCTTATCTTTTGGATCCTAGTGGAAGCATCCTCCGATGTGGGCTTTCCAAAGACACGGATTTCTCTGAAAGTTTGTTCGTTCGACATGATACCTACAAAAGACATAAACAATGTCAAAATATTATGATATCATGGAGAGAATATCTCAAGTTAAAAAAAACAAAAGCTAGTATAACAAGCTTGATGGTTTCTAAGAAGACTTTGAGCTTCTAACATCTACCTTCATGGAAAAAGATGTAGACATGCTTATTACTGGAACATAATTTTGGACTAGAGAATAAAAAACAAAAAAGCATGAAAAGTAACAACACTACAATGCAAAAACTACAAAATTATGGCCAAAATGCCTCTCTCTCTCTCAAATTTAATTAAAAAAGACTAAAAAACAACTCCATAATTCGAAGAGAAAATTCTTCTTTTCAATACAAATTGACCAAAAAATAAATAAAATTTACCAAAAAACCCTCTCCCTCTCTCCAACGATCCCTCTTTCCCTCTCCCTAATTCTCTCTCTCTCTCTCTCTCTCTCTCTCTCTCTCTCTCTCTCTCTCTCCCCTCTCGCTATTTCTCTCTCTCTCTCTCTCTCTCTCTCTCTCTCTCTCTCTCTCTCTCTCTCCCCCCCTCTCTTTCTCTTTCTCCCCCTCTCTCTCTCTCTCTCTTTCTCTCTCTCTCTCTCTCTCTCTAACTCTCTTTCTCTCCTCTCCCTCTCCCCCTAGCTCTCTCTCTCTCTCTCTCTCTCTCTCTCTCTCTCTCTCTCCCCCTAACCCTCTCTCTCCTTCTCTCCCTCTCTCCCTAACTCTCTCTCTCCTTCTCTCCCTCTCTCCCTAACTCTCTCTCTCCTTCTCTCCCTCTCTCCCTAAGTCTCTCTCTCCTCTCCCTCGGCTAACGCCCGTCGATGATATCATCGATCGGGCAAGCACCCTATCGATGATATCATCGACCGAGCAATGTGCTCGTTGATGATATCATCAATCGGGTTGCATGCATGCACTTAAGGCAAGGCGTGAATTTAAGGAGTGCGAAAAAAAGAGGTTGGGGAGGAGAATCGAAGGGTGAATTAGTAGGGGAGTTAGGGGAAGAAGAAGATGGCAGGGAAGAAGAAGCTCCCTTCAGTCCAAAAAAAATTAAACAAATGCATGAGGAGATGGAGAGCTTACCTCGTAAACCTGGAGAGCTAAGAGGGGTAGACTCGTAGAGGGAGAGATGGAGAGGTTAGAGGAACTAACAAGAAGGGATTGGGATAGAATATAGAGTAATTTATTTTTAGAACTGTTTCTTGCTATTTTTAGTAAATAGCATAGACTAGCAATCAAAGCAATGTGTTTTCAAAAAATCAAACATAAAGTACTTTAAATCATATTCAAACACACCACCCCCATTTTCAAAATACGATAAATTATAGTGAAGCACACCGTAAAATTTGATTTCATGACTGAATCAAAAATAAAAAACACTTAACCATAAGAAAATTGCTCAAGGTTCAAACTCCTTCATATACCAATGGGGTTTGATATTATAAAATGAAGCAAAGGTTGGACTAGTTCCTTGATAGATTCACAAAAAAGTTAGACAAATGGAGAGAATTTTAGGCTAACCTAGACGAAGAAGGCTACTCTTGAATCATTGCATTTACCCCATGACCATATTCTACCTTTCTTGCTAGGCTCCTTGCAAATTGGCCTTGACAGGTTTATTAGACTTTGTAGACCTTTCCTATGGGGAGGAGTAACAAGGGGATTCCAAGGAGAAATGGTCCTTCCACATCAAAGCAAAAGAGGAAGGAGGATTAGGGGTGGTGGACATAGAGCAAGCTACTAGGAAACTATCAGCCTCTTGGATCATCAAAGTTATTCTTAACCCTAAAGTGATTGGGCACGGCTACTATTACAAAATCTGAATCAAATCAGGCCTATCAAAGATCCCAAATGGAAGAGGTATCCAATCCTATTAGTAATTTTGCAACCCTAAACCTTGTAGGTCTAGAGGTTAAGTGTCAGATTGTCTTCTTTGGAAAGGGTGCCTTCATGGTTCTTGATTCTATGTGGGTGTCTGTGGTCTTCAAGAGTAAAGTTCTAAGTGACTGTGATTTTGTCAAAGCCCACCTTCTACAAAAAAAAGGCCTCCAAAGTTGGGGGAAAGTATGGAATAAAGAGACTAGGAGGTGGAAAACTTGGCTTAAGATTAGGAGGGAGTTTGCTCTTTCAAACCACTTTCAAGACTTGATTATGACCAGGATAGAACTTTAGAATGGAAACACCCAATGGAAGGGTCAGCACCATGCCAATGAAGCCCAAGGACTTGATTGACTCGATGTCTGGCTTTGTCTTCACAATAATAATCTTGTAAAGAGCAAAGCCCTCAGATAAGACCTTACCAGGTCCTGTGCCTTGAGACCACCCAAGCGAATTAGCTTACGATGGTTCACCACCAATATGATCTTGGGCATCTTGGACTTTGTCAAGGAAACATTTTGCATCTTCAAGCTTGGCTCCTAAGAGGAAGAGATTGAACGCTTAAGTGTCAAAGTGCACATCTTCAAATCCCTAGCTTAGGAGGTTGTGGGCTCCTTTCATCCCTAACCTACAACAATCTAACAAGAGACTCGATAAGCCTGTCAGCTCAGTGCTAGATAGAGTCTCAGTAGCCTAGCCGGTAGGGTCTACACCTCGTGTATAAAATGGAGTGCAGTTGGGTTAGTAGCCCTCACGTTCTCTATTCTCACACCCTCCTCAACTATTGATAAAAATTTCAAAGCTCTTAATGCCGTATAGAAACTTTTGGACCACAAGAGACCATTGGAAAGAAAATATTGCAAGATCTGGGCTAAAGCCCTCCCAAAAAAGATAGCCACTTTGCTTTAGTTAATTCTACACATGGCTGTTTGGACTAATGCAAGAGGGTTGACCATTTGAGAAGGAGATGGCAATTGTAAGAAATGATTTGGGGTTAAAGAACATATTTCTCACCTCTTTGTTGCTTTCCCTTAGGCTAGAAAAGTATGGAAAGACATGCAGATGGTTGCTAGGGAACCAACTAAACTACTAGGAGATGCCTTAAAAACTAAGCAAGTAAAATGGGCCACGATCAAGGCCACGATCAAAGCCCATGATCTCTTGTACATTTGGATTGCTAGGAATAGCTTCTAAACCCTAAAAGGCCCCAAAATGAGCTTCCTTTTTTCCTAATGAGTACTTGGACCAAGCATAGCCTTGAATGAGCGAGGCTCACACAAGCAACGCTTAGGCAGAAGACCTATAGAAGCCAATGCCAAACTAGTAGTGGGTTAGGTGCCTACTTGCTTGGTCGCTTCGCTAGTAGTGGTTTTGGGGACAGAGTACAAATAGTCAAAAGGGGTTTGTGCAATAGACTAGTGGGCTTCTTGGCCAGAAGGGTTACCTTCATCATCTAGGCCACAACAACATGGCCATTTGCTTGGATGCTTGTTCACTGGTGCCAGGCGCATTTGTATTAGCCATTCAATTCACTCTAGAATGCACTAGTCTTGGAGTACTTCATTCAATTCGCATTTGTATGAGCCATTCAATTCGCTCTAGAATACACTAGTCTTGGAGCACTCACTCTTAGAGTTTAATGTTGAATTTTTTTCTTGAAGTACACTAAGCTATTCTGAGGTGGTGGGGCCTAAAGTCATCGATGCTTGTTTCTGAGTGCGCCCGTGCTTGTGTGCCATTGCAAGGTTGGCCTCTATGCCTTGGAGAGATCTAATGCTCATCGACATGGAGGACTAGAGCTACATTGTCTGCTTGGAGCTTCTCATGGGTCCCTATCAGCAATCTAAAGGCTACCTTCAAGGCATCGTGCTCCACTTGCAACTAGCTCAAGGCTGCATGGCACTTTGTATCATCTACAAGGGGGACCCAATGTTTAACTAGTATGTGATGAAGCACTTGCAAAGTTGTGCCTCTTTTAGTGCACAGAGCATGCTAGATTTTTTGCATTTCTATTGTAGACAACCTTGTTTGATAAATGAAGAAAGCCTTTCGCATCCCACACATTTAGGGGTTCCAGGTGGCAAAAGCATAGCTTGTTCAAAAGGAGATAAACAAGGTTAAGGTTCATCCCATAAAGATTCACCACCCATGGCCTAGCAGGTA